>NC_079194.1:29032160-29187160 GCF_029499605.1 Hyla sarda
GACGGCGCTCGCGACGACGTGATGACGACGAAGGAGAGCGCCGGCCATGCAAGGGATCCCGGCACGGAGCAGACACCGAGGAGGCAGGTAAGGTCCCTCCCGGTGTCCTGTAAGCTGTTCGGGACGCCGCGATCTCACCGCGGCGGTCCCGAACAGCCCAACTGAACAGTCAGGTTAGTGTTATTTTCGCTTCAGACACGGCGGTCAGCTTTGATCGCCACATCTGAATGGTTAATACAGGGCATTACCGCAATTGGTGATGTCCTGTATTAGCCTCTGGGACCGCCGCGATAGGTGTGTATTCACCTTATAAGACGCACCAACTTTTCCGCCCCAGTTTTGGGGAAGAAAAAGTGCGTGTTATATGGCGAAAAATACTGTAGTTATTCCCATATTATCAGTGACCAGCCACAAAGGCCTTTAAAGCGGTACTATGTTTTTAGACATCTTATTCCCTATCCACAGGATAGAGAATAAGAGTCTGATAGCAGGGGGTCCAGTCGCTGGGACCCCACGCAGTCTCCTGCATGGCACCCCAGCTATCCGCATGCACGGAGTGATCTCTGCTCCATGCCAGATTACTGGTGACCACAGCCCAAAGCTTCCTCCATATATCTCTATGGGAAATACAGAGACAGGCAAACACTGTATCTCCGTCTCTCCCATAGACCTGAATGGAAGGGGTGTGATGACCACAGTCACTCTGAAGCCTAGCACAGCCGGCGTTCTGAACAAAAATGTCCAGAATACCGGCATTCCGGGCTAAAGATCACAGGGGTCCCAGCGGTTGACAACCCCCTCCAGTGATCAGACATTGTATGTCCTATCCTCTGGTTAGGGGATAAGATGTCTAGCGGCGGAGTACCTCTTTAAACAGGATCTTATTTATTCTAACAGATGAACTTCTGCCTGGAATCCCCTACATACAGATTTATCATTGACTTGTGCACTTATATTACTTACATAGGGGTTGAGTCTTTTTCTTACAGTGCAAAATGTCCATAAATTAATATTAATGACAGGAACGCTTTAAGGGAAATTGAAGTTCTATAATGATATGTTATGAAATTAATATCATAAAATTCAATACCACTCTGCAGTTTCATTATAACCAAATGTTAATATTTCAAAGGTGTCACTTTATATTTTCAGATACCATGTAAAGTTATTCTGAACACATTTTTTGACAAAAAAAACTGAAATGATATTAAAGGGGTACTCCGCCCCTAGAAATGTTATCCCCTATAGAAATAATAGACGACAACATGTCTGATATACAGTCCGGCTCTGCAGCTCTACGGTCATGGAAGCCTGGGGATTCTCTGATCGTGACATCACACCACGCCCCCTCCATTCATGTCTATGGGAGGGGGCATGACTGCTGTGATAACCAGTCATTTGGCACGGAGCGAAGTTCCCTCCATGCACTGGATGACTGGGGTGCCTGATTGGATCAGTAGAGCAGAGGAAGGGGGGCACTTTTGGAATGACAGGTGGGGGACAAGTGGCAGGTGAGTATTATGGTTTTTTTTCTCCCTCATCATGAGCATATTTATATATATATATTTATATATATATATATATATATATATATATATATATATATATAGTAATTTTAATCCCCTTTCAACCCTATCATACGTATTCGCTCAGGGATGGGAATATGTTCTACTCCTATGTCATATATGTGTTATACCTATCCTCAAAGCTCAGAAGCATAAATGCCTCTCAAAATCATGTAGATAAGTTACAGCATCCTAAAGGTATTAAAACCTAAAGTAAGACAGGTCATATTAGAAAAAAATGGGTCTTGGTAATCAAAGGCAACAATGGCTCATGCCATTAAAGGGGTACTCCAGTGAAAAACTATTATTTTTTTTTTATTTTTAAATCCACTGGTGCCAAAACGTTAGACAGATTTGTAAAGGACTTCTATTTAAAGAGTACCTTTCACCAAACTAAACGTTTAATATATTGTTCCTTATGCAATTATAAGACACTTTGCTATTTACTTGTTATTAAAATTCCAACCGTTATATGTTTTTAATGTGATTGAAAAAATGGCCACTAGGTGGCTCTGTTCTGTTCCCTGCCCGAAGTCAAAAAGTAAGTTTAGCCTCCTCCTGGCCTGGCAGGAGACCAAACTCAGGAAGTACGTGCAAGGCATGGCAGGGCACAGCTCTCACAGGCTTAAGTGACGTCACGCCTGCTGGGGAACGCCCACTTTCTCCTGCCAGGAGCTCACACAATGTGGACAAGGAGGAAAGGTATGATACACAGCTTTTTAAAGCTCAAAATATTTTTAAGAGCAGGTAGAGTGTTAGGAGTAGTTAGGGAATATAATCTTAGTTACTTTAGGAAATATGGTTTGATGACAGGTACCCTTTAGAAATCTTGATCCTTCCAGTACTTATCAGCTGCTGTATGCTCCACAGGAAGTTATGTAGTTCTTTTCTGTATGACCACAGTGCTTTCTGCTGACACCTCTGTCCTTGTCAGGTACTGTCCAGAGCATAAATAAATCCATAAAAGCAAACTTCTCCTGCTCTGGACAGTTCCTGACATGGACAGAGGTGTCAGCAGAGAGCACTGTGGTCAGAAAGAAAAGAACTACACAACTTTCTGTGGAGCATACAGCAAGTCATTTAAAAATCTGTTTAACTTTCAAGCACTAGACATGTGCAATTGTTTTGTAAGAAATGTGTTTTTGTCCGAATTGTTCCTATTTCGTACATTTGGATTGATCCGAATGTTTGAAATATTTACATCTGAATGAATCCAAATTCATAACAAAACAAAATGTACATATCTACGAAATTGTGAGAAATTTTTTTTAAACAAATTTCTTTTTCGCGGAATGTAATAAGGGGTGCAGTGAGCATTTACACCCCACAGGTGTCTGATATATTTTTGGAACAGTGATCCGTGAAAAGGAAAAATTTTATTTTTCATTTGCACAGCCCACTGTTCCAAAGATCTGTCAAACGCCAAAGGGGTGTAAATATTCACTACACCCCTTATTAAATTCTGTGAGGGGTGTAATTTCCAAAATGGGGTCACATGTGGGGGGTCCACTGTTCTGGCACCACTGACTTTGTAAACGCACATGGCCCCCGACTTCCATTCCAAACAAATTCTCTCTCCAAAAACTCAATGGCGCTCCTCCTCTCCAGTAGAGCACTTGACATCCGCACATGGGATATTTCCATACTCAGAAGAAATGGGGTTAAAAATTTGGGGGTCATTTTCTCCTTCTACCCCTTGTAAAAATGTAAAATTTTGGGGAAAAAACTGCATTTTAGTGAAACATTTTTTTGTTTTCATTTGCACATCCGACTTTAACAAAAAGTTGTCAAACACCTGTGGGGTGTTAAAGCTCACTATACCCCTTGTTACATTCCTTGAGGAGTGTAGTTTCCAAAGTAACAGGCCATGTGTTTTTTCTTTTTCTTTTTTGCTGTTCTGGCACCATAGGGGCTTCCTAAATGCGACATGCCCCCCAAAAACCATTTCAGCAAAATTTGCTTTCCAAAAGCCAAATGTGACTCCTTCTCTTCTGAGCATTGTAGTTCGCCTGCATAGCATTTTACATCCTAATATGGGGTATTTCAATACTCAGAAGAGATGGGGTTACAAATTTTGTGGAGCATTTTCTCCCATTGTCATTTGTAAAAATGGTACATTTGGGGAAAAAGTGCACTTTAGAGAAAAAAATAATAATTTACACATCCGGCATTAACTAAAAGTCTTCAAACACATGTGGCATGTTAAAGCTCACTGGACCCCTTGTTACATGCCTTGAGGAGTGTAGTTTCCAAAATAATATTCCATGTTTTATTTTTTTTATTTTTTTTTGGGGGGGGGGGGGGTGTTATATTTTTTTTTGGTCTTGCTGTTCTGGCACCATAGGGGCTTCCTAAATGTGACATGCCCCCCAAAAAACATTTCAGCAAAATTCATTCTCCAAAATCCCATTGTCATTCCTTCCCTTCTGGGTCCTCTAGTGCGCCTGCCGAACACTTCACATACAGATATGAAGGTATTTCCGAGAGAAATCGGGGTACACATTTTGGGGGGCTTTTTTTATCCTATTACCCTTTGAAAAAATCCAAAAACTGGGTCTACAAGAACATGCAAGTGTAAAAAACGAAGATTTCGAATTTTCTTCACATTCCTGCTATTCCTGTGAAACCCCTAAAGGCTAAACACACTTACTGAATGTCATTTTAAATACTTTGAGGGGTGGATAATACTATAAAGGGGTCATATATGGGTATTTCTAATATGAAGGCCCTTTAAATCCACTTCAAAACTAAACTGGTCCCTGAAAAATTCAGATTTTGAAAATTTTGTGAAAAATTGGAAAATTGCTGCTCAACTTTGAAGCCCTCTGATGTCTTCCAAAAGTAAAAATATTTCAACATTAGGATTCAACCATAAAGTAGACATGTTTTATATGTGAATCAATCTATAATTTATTTGGAATGTCTATTTTACTTACAAGCAGAGAGTTTCAAAGTTCGAAAATTGCAAAATGTTAAATTTTTCATAAAATTTTTTAATTTTTCTCCAAGAAAGGATGCAAGTATCGACGAAAATTTACCACTAACATAAAGTAGAATATGTAACGAAAAAATAATCTTGGAATCAGAATGAAAAGTAAAAGCATCCCAGAATTATTAATGCTTAAAGTGGCAGTGGTCAGATGTGCAAAATACGCTCTGGTCCTTAAGGTGAAAATGGGCTTGGTCCTTAAGGGGTTAAGGCTTGACATGTTCTAAAATTACAAAACAAGGACAGAATGAATGTCATAGGTTGCAGATGACTGTTTTTTTTTTTTTTTAAGTTTTTTTTTTTATTTCAAATTACAAAATTACAATAATGCATTTCAAAATTCGCTTTACACAATATAAATAATCCCACCCACACCCCTATCCCCCCACCCACTACCAGCTAGGATGCCTCATCCCATTTCTTCCACTCGTTTTCAACTTTTTGACCTATCTTTTTTCCCTGATAGTAAATAGCTTAAACTCTTCTCATTTGTTAAACTTCCCTCTGCCACTCAACCCAACATGGGCCCTGGGGAGCAAACCATCTCCTAAGAATAATTATTCTAGCTAATCCGAAAGCCTTTATCAGAACACTGTTCTTGTACTGCATCCTGAGTCCTATCCCTAGAATGGCCGTTTTAATATCAAAGCTTATCTTAGTGCCCAATTTCGTTTCTACCATCTTGTATACCCCTGTCCAAAAGGAAAGCAGTTTTGGGCAGCTCCACAACATATGTGACAAATCCGCACCTTCTATATTACATTTTGGGCATTTAGAGTCAAGTCTTTTTCCTATCTTATACAAGAACCCCGGCGTATATGGGATCCTATGTATCAGATTTATCATAGAGGTTTTATGGTTCATATTGAGAGATGATTGGGAAATATTTATAAATACTTCCCTCCATTCTTCCCCATCGATCTGACCTACTACTTGCTTCCATTTATCCCTACTCTTTGGAGGAAATTTTTCAACGGATAATCTAACTAGGCCCTTGTATAAGTTACCTAATACCTTTGTCGAGGAGGACCGAAGCCCAAACATATAGTCAATTAACTCATGTCTATTTATTGCCCATCTAGGGTTGTTCTTCTCCTTCTCAAAAGTGCTTTTGATTTGTAAGTATGAAAAGTATTCGCTCTGACTAATACTAAAAATTCCCTATTAAATGTTTTCCACTCTTTTAGCGTGCTTTCTATCACAAAATCTTTAACTCTAATAACCCCATTTCTTTCCCAGTTAACATATTCCTTTAGTTTCACCATTTCGGGAAAATTTCCATTACCCCACATTAGTGTGTAGTGCATACTACCCTTAATCCCTAAAAACGTCTCGTGAATCTCCATACTTTATTAAACATATTACAAGTGGGGATTTTTAAGCTGTGCATACATCTTCCCCCTTCAATTAACTCCAAAGTGCTATCCCCCCTAATACCTAATTTAGAAAAAAAAACTTTTAAAACATAATCTTCCTTTATCATGTATTCAATTTGTGCCGCTATATAATACAGTTGCATATTTGGTATACCCAAACCACCACTACTCAAAGGAGGACTCAGGAATGTGTGTTTCATCCATGTTTGTTTCCCAGATAACTGATTTTACATCAAGTCATATTTATTGGTATCTTGCATTTTTCCATTTTTACATTACAGTTCTGGGGGTATGCTTTAGAACAGTGGTCTCAAACTGTGGCCCTCCAAATGTTGCAAAATGTCAACTCCCAGCATGCCCGGACAGCCAACGGCTGTCCGGGCATGCTGGGAGTTGAAGTTTTGCAACATCTGGAGGGCCACAGTTTAAGACCACTGCTAGAGGGTATGTGCACCTGAACAATCATGTTTTATTTTCAGGTAAATGCAGAATTGTAAGAAAATAATTGAAGCAACTGTAAAAAATAATTCTGATTAAAACAATTGCATTGCTTAACAAGAAGTAGGATATAACATTAAGAGTGTATGACTACAGGACCACATTAAACAGGCTCTTTTGAAGTCTGTAACCATGGAGACACATTGGTCTTTACCAGTTTGAGGACACAGGATAGCAGCGTAAAACACTTGTAATGGAGAATGTCCTGGTTGTCATCTCTACATTAAATCGTGAAGCAAAACAATGATCCATGATCCAAGAACAAGTCTACATCGTAAAAATACATTATTAGGAAATGTCTATAAAGGATCTTCAATGGTGTATATGCTTATGGTTCTAGCAGAAGGGTTAATTCCTTTTGTGTTTGGCTGCTGCATCATTCTGTAATGACGCCCAGGCCAATCAGGAGGCATGGATGACAAATCAAGTTTATACTGGCCCATGCGCCCACATTATCTTGAGGCTAACCTGATCTGTTGTACTTGACCCTTGCCTGTCAGCAGACTGTTGCTTTGCCTAACATTCTGTACTTTTGCTGCCCTCTAGGTTTCTGACTCTTGTTCCTGGTTAACACTTTGTTTGCTGTATGGGTACAATTTTGCCTGCATTTGATGCCCTTGCACATTGGCCCTCATTTACTTATTGCAAACCCGACATGTTTTGTAGGGCTGTGCGCCAGATTCTGGCACATTGTGCTAGAAATTCTGAATTTATGCCAAAATTTGCGCCAGAATAACTCTCCATTTTGCTAACAAAACCAGAAAAAGGGGCGTGGCCATCAGGAAAAGGGGGCATGGTAACCCAAACAAGGGGGTGTTCCCGACATTTTCACAAAAACCCAACATATTTACTAAGGTTTCCACAGAAAATGTGGTGGATTTCAGCTGAGGAAAACCAGACAGATCAGAGCATGTGTAAAAAAAAAAAAGCAAAATGTAGGGAAAATGGAAAATGTAGGGAAACCTACTGTAGAAAATAAATTGTAGGGAATTAAAACCCACAAAAGAAACCTACACTCAACTCTTGGTAAATAAGGGCCATTGTCTAGTGTAGGGACAGTCACCCAGTTAAGGGTTGCCATTTAGAGCAAATTGTCCAAGTAGGTAGGGACAATGGTTTGGGGCTAGACTTAGTGCTGCTGTTACGCCGAGCGCTCCGGGTCCCCGTTCCTCCCCGGAGCGCTCGCCTCATCCTCATTGCTGCAGCGCCCCGGTCAGATCCACTGACCGGGTGCGCTGCGGTCCCGCCTCCAGCCGGGATGCGATTCGCGATGCGGGTGGCGCCCGCTCGCGATACGCACCCCGGTCCCCGTACCTGACTCGCTCTCCGTCGGTCCTGTCCCGGCGCGCGCGGCCCCGCTCCCTAGGGCGCGCGCGCGCCGGGTCTCTGCGATTTAAAGGGCCAGTGCACCTATGATGGTGCCTGGCCCAATCTTCCAATTAGCTTAATTAGTTTCCACCTGTGCACTTCCCTATATCACCTCACTTCCCCTGCACTCCCTTGCCGGATCTTGTTGCCTTAGTGCCTAGTGAAAGCGTTCCCTTGTCTGTTCCTAGCCCGTGTTCCTGACCTCCTGCCGTTGCCCCTGACTACGATCCTTGCTGCCTGCCTCGACCTTCTGCTACGTCCGACCTTGCTTCTGCCTACTCCCTTGTACCTCGCCTATCTTCAGCTTCTTCAGCAGTCAGAGAGGTGAGCCGTTGCTAGTGGATACGACCTGGTCACTACCGCCGCAGCAAGACCATCCCGCTTTGCGGCGGGCTCTGGTGAAAACCTGTAGTGGCTTAGAACCGGTCCACTAGCGCGGTCCTCGCCATCCCTCTCTGGCACAGAGGATCCACTACCTGCCAGCCGGCATCGTGACAGTAGATCCGGCCATGGATTCCGCTGAAGTTCCTCTGCCAGTTGTCGCCGACCTCACCACGGTGATTGCCCAGCAAGCCCAACAGATTGCCCAGCAAGCCCAACGGATTGCCCAGCGAAATCACCAGCTGGCATACTTGACCACCGTGACACTGCAACTTCAGTCACAGATACAGCAGCTGCTGCCACAGACACAGCAGCTACAACAACCATCTCCTCCGCCGGCTCCTGCAACTCCTCCGCAGCAACCGGCCGCTCCTAACCCCTGCTTGTCCCTGCCGGACAAATTTGATGGGGTCCGCAATGATCCTGCCACAGCCACAGTCCAGTCCTACTTCGCTGAGGTCCGTGGTGTCTTCGAGGAGCCTGCCCGAGCCTCTTCTGCCAAGACTGCCCTGCTGAACCTGGTCCAGGGTGTTTCTTCCGTTGGCGAGTACGCCATTCAGTTCCGTGCTCTTGCTTCCGAGTTGTCCTGCAATAGTGAGATTCTCTGCGCGACCTTTGAAAAAGGCCTATCCAGCAACATTAAAGATGTTCTGGCCGCACGAGAAACTCCTGCTAACCTGCATGAACTCATTCATCTTGCCACTCGCATTGACATGCGTTCTTCCGGATGGCGTCTGGAGCTCCGCCTGGATATGGACTTTGTTCGCACGAGGCGTTTTTTCTCCCCGGCTCCTCTCTCCTCTGGTCCTCTGCAATCCGTTCCTGTGCTTCTCGCCGCGGAGGCTATGCAAGTTGACCGGTCTCGCTTGACACCTCAAGAGAGGACACGACGCCGCATGGAGAATCTTTGCCTGTACTATGCCGGTACCGAACACTTCCTGAAGGATTGTCCTATCCGTCCTCCCCGCCTGGAAAGACGTACGCTGACTCCGCACAAAGGTGACACAGTTCTTGATGTCAACTCTGCTTCTCCACGCCTTACTGTGCCTGTGCGGATATCTGCCTCTACCTTCTCCTTCTCTACTATGGTCTTCTTGGATTCCGGATCTGCAGGAAAATTTTTTTTGGCCTCTCTTATCAACAGGTTCTACGTCCCTGTGACCAGTCTCGCCAGACCCCTCTACATCTATTGTATTAACAATAAAAGATTGGACTGTCTCATGCGTTTCCGCACAGAACCCCTCCTAAGGTGCATCGGACCTCATCACGGAAAAATTGACTTTTTTTTCCTCAGGTTCTTTGGCCCCAAGAAGAGGGGGAGACCCAAGGGGGGGGGTACTGTTACGCCGAGCGCTCCGGGTCCCCGTTCCTCCCCGGAGCGCTCGCCTCATCCTCGTTGCTGCAGCGCCCCGGTCAGATCCACTGACCGGGTGCGCTGCGGTCCCGCCTCCAGCCGGGATGCGATTCGCGATGCGGGTGGCGCCCGCTCGCGATACGCACCCTGGTCCCCGTACCTGACTCGCTCTCCGTCGGTCCTGTCCCGGCGCGCGCGGCCCCGCTCCCTAGGGCGCGCGCGCGCCGGGTCTCTGCGATTTAAAGGGCCAGTGCACCTATGATGGTGCCTGGCCCAATCTTCCAATTAGCTTAATTAGTTTCCACCTGTGCACTTCCCTATATCACCTCACTTCCCCTGCACTCCCTTGCCGGATCTTGTTGCCTTAGTGCCTAGTGAAAGCGTTCCCTTGTCTGTTCCTAGCCCGTGTTCCTGACCTCCTGCCGTTGCCCCTGACTACGATCCTTGCTGCCTGCCTCGACCTTCTGCTACGTCCGACCTTGCTTCTGCCTACTCCCTTGTACCTCGCCTATCTTCAGCTTCTTCAGCAGTCAGAGAGGTGAGCCGTTGCTAGTGGATACGACCTGGTCACTACCGCCGCAGCAAGACCATCCCGCTTTGCGGCGGGCTCTGGTGAAAACCTGTAGTGGCTTAGAACCGGTCCACTAGCGCGGTCCTCGCCATCCCTCTCTGGCACAGAGGATCCACTACCTGCCAGCCGGCATCGTGACAGCTGCATTGTTCCTTATCCCGGACGTGACAGAATTTTATCCTTTTTAACACTGTACATGAATCAACTTATCTTGGATACTGGATCGATATTGATGGTGTTTAAGGGGCACTGTCCATTGTCTGAAGAACAAAAGGCATTGAAGACATTCCATGGCTTCTGCTGACATGCCCTGTCTAGTCACACACTGTCAGCAGCCTAATGACTAAGGATTTATTTGTATGTTAAATAATATTCATTTTTTTTCTTGGCTCTCATTTCTCCAAGAAGACATTAAATGCCTGCTTTGTTGCTTCTAGGCTGCCATTACTGTTTTCCAACTAGGAAAAAAGCAATCAACCTAGTTTCAATGAAAAGAAAAATGTTCCTCTCTCTTCTCTTTCCCCATTTGTCCCATAAACAAGACAGCTCAGTGTCCGGGTAAGAGAGACGGAAGGCGGAAGCTGGCAGCTTATACCCAGCACGCTGCTCCATTTAATTTTATGTCTCTCATCAGCAGGTAGCAATTATTTTCTGCAGAGAAATTCCTCTCTGAATTAGTTGCCGAATGTTCAACATCTGCTTATGGTTACAAAGCCGTAGTTGTGTGATGTGAGATTTACCGCTTTTTACACACGAATCAGGTACCATGCTAATTTAAATGACATCTAATTGACTTCCTGCTTTTGTGTGTTTTTTGTTTTATTTTTTATTCCATTTTATGCCATCTCAAACGTTTAAAGAATACCTCTAAAAAAAAGAAAGAGGTATTACCGAAGTGATGGAAAATGGTGGTGAGGAAAAGTGTATTTTGTTGTAAACTTTTAATATCAAAATTGGCTATAAAACATTAAGTAAGTCACTCAAATTTCTCATCACATTTCATTTGATATTTCTAAGTTTTTTGGAATGTGTTTTATGTTTACTGTATACCAATGGCTAAAGTAAATATCTTGGTAGTAAGTAATATTCTTCAAAGCGAGGGAAAGTTAACTCTCAGTTGCATCCCAATACTTATGCCCCAGCTCTAAATATAATATAAGTTGTTGTGTGACTGAGAAGTCTCTTGGTAAAGGACTAAACCTGCGTCCGGAGTATTGTGAGTAAACGTGTAAAACTGTTTTTTTGTATATTGCAAAACCATTACAGCGTACACTGAGGTATCACCAATGTGTAAGGGCTAAACTTTTCTAGATTCTCTATAGGATGATTGGATCATTGGTCACATGACACACCCTCCCAAGCTTGTTTCTATGCAGAAACTTTTGGAAAAGCGGAGGGAGGAGTTTCTTAGTCCAATCCCCTCTGCCAAGAGGGCTGTATCCAATACCAGTTTAGCCTGGCTCTACTCAGAGTAGAACACCTCTCCAAGCTATGCTAAGTAGACCAGTCAGTCAGAGAAAAACATACATACCTAGTTAGAGTGTACTCCTAGGTTCAGTCAGTATAGCTCAGGCCAGAAAAGTGAGAACTCCTAATTAGAGTTAATGTTCCACCTAGGTTCATTTCAGGCCTCTTCAGGGACATGCATAAGCTAAAGTCTGCTGTTCCAAATGCAAGAGCCATCTAGATTTCAGTTGTATGTGGAGTGATCACTGCACTGTCCAGAGTTTAGAAGGTTTCACCCAAAGGTTGTCTACAGTCTACACTGTAAGTAAATCATTCTTCAAGTATATAGTATCCAGAAGTGGAGAATCAGCTGGGTAAGGGCCCTTCTGTGAATCCCTAATCGTTTTGTAAGCGCACAGTCAAAGTTAGTGCTGCATGGCTAAACACATCATAAAAAGTTGTTGCAGTGTGTCTCATGTCCCATAAAAACATGAATACAGTTCAAGGATATGCACCAAAGAAAAATATCCTGAGTAGGTCTTTCACAGTAGGGATAATCTAATTGAACTGTACCTGTTTTGTATTACCACTAGAAACACCCCTAAGTGCAAAAAAGCACACTAGGGACTTTCAGTCAGCATATTATATTATTATCATCATATTATCTAAATATCTTCTATTACAGCATTCTTACTGACCAAATCTTCACTCATAAAAAGCACATTCCATATTGCTGGCAAGTTGCAGAGTTGTCTGGATTTCTTATTCATGTACATAATACCATGGGTATAAACCACTTGACAAAAGGATTGCCTTAGCCCAAAGAGGATCATCAGGTTAGTGAGACTATCCTCCCCTATGAATACTATTCCTAGTCAGCCTGACTTCCACTCTAATCCTCCTTCTGTGCACCACACATCTAGCTGGGCACATAGTGATTCTGCAGCACTGGGGCCCTGGTCTCAAATCCAACCAAGGGCCACAACTGCATGGAGTTTATTTTCCCAGAATTTGTGGACAAAACAATGCTGTGCCTTATACTACGCTACTTATACCAACAAACTTCTGGTCTGGACTTTCTAGTTCACCTCACAGACACCAAATGTTTGGGGTTAATTGGAGAGATGCTTTTCAGCATACAGCTATTGACATTGTAAGTCTATGAGGCTTCAAAAGCCCATCCCACTCTGCATTTTATACAATTACAGAGTATGATTTTGACATTATTTGCTAGTTTGATTGAAGTCCTGATGACCTCACCTGAGGTGAGCAGAGATTGCTTTGGGTTAATACGAGAAGAAATCTTAAAATGTACCTGTCATTTAGAAAAAACTTTTGAGACATGTCCAAAGTTTTAATCGTACGAGGTCTCGTGCTGAGACCCCCACGGATCAAGCTGGGAGAAGCGTGTTGTTATAAGCTTTACTCTCCAACTTGAAGAGATCTCATCTAGCTTTTCTTCATGACTCATATACTTCTAATGGGGACAAAAATTGGAGATGTCTGCAAACCGGGAGTGAGGCATGCTGCATCGCTCTAATTTCTACTATCTGAGACCCTAACCGATCAAACTTTTCACATGTCTCTGTGACATTTTTTCCTAATTGACAGGTACACTTTAACAGTTAACTTTTTGTAACTAGCAACCAGGGTATTACTCAACTTTCCACACTTATAAGCCATGTGGCTACCCCTGCCCTTTAAGTTTCTGCTTAGAAAAGTTCAATAGTTAAATAATTCTTCATAATAAAAAATCACAAAGTCGTGAACTTGAGATATGGGATGACATCACTAGCCTTCCACCGGGCTCTAGCATAGCTATGCATACTGCACCATTTGTGTTATCTATTAATATTAGCTTCTTCTGTACGTTGTAAAACAATATTTGCACCATTCTTTTGGTGCCAATTCAAATAAGAGTTTACTTGATCACTAGATCAAGATCCCAAAAAAGTACTGTATATACCCGAGTATTAGCCGTTCCGAATATAAGCCGAGGTCCCTAATTTCACCCCCCAAAAAAACAGGAAAACCTATTGACTCGAGTATAAGCCTAGGGTGGGAAATACATCATCCCCGCGTCATCATTCCCCCCCTACCCGGTCATCGTCCTGCCCTCCTCTGTCATCATCCCGACTCCCCCTGTCATCATCCAGACCCCCCCCTCATCATCCAGACCCCCCTCATCCCCCCATCATACAGATCCCCCTTGCCCCCCATGTCATTATCCAGATGCCCCTCATACCCCCCTGTCATCATCCTGACCCCCCTCTTTTGTTCTCCACTCACCTCCCCAGTTGCAGCTCTGTCGGTCCTCCCCTAGCAGCCGTCCAACTTCTTGTGGGGAGGTTGAGCCGGTTCGGGCCATCCATCTTGACCGAGAGGCCCTCTTCTCAGCTGCGGGCTGGCCCCAGACTAGTGACGCTGCATTGATGCCGCCGCGTAGGGACGCCCCTGATGTCACGGACATCTGCTGCGCATGGACGTCTGCTGCACACGGACGTCCCTGCACGGCGGCGTCAATGCAGCATCACTAGTCCAGGGCTGGCCCAGAGCGGAGAAGAGGGCCTCCTGGTCAAGATGGTCAGCCCTGACCGGCTCGCCCTCCCACTGGAAGTCGGTCGGTCCCTGCAGAATAGATGGGAGACAAGGAAAAAATAAGATTTGTTCATCAGGAAAAGTTGTAACACAATATTTGTACCATTCTTTTTGTGCCAGTCCATAGTAGAGTTTGTGTGATCACTAGCTGTAAGATACAAAAAATGTAACTAAAATTGGAATTAAAAAAATCATAATAAATAAATGATTATTGTATAATGCGATGATAATGACCCTTTAAAAATTATTAATTTTAAATGTGTAGCCATACGCTTATGATCCATCCAGACTTTCATTGTTTAGCTACAATTGCAATAATGTTGCCTGGTGATTGGATAATAGTGCAAAAAAACTGCAGGATAACCCCAAATCTGCATACAGTAAGTTCAGCTCAGATTAGTTTAATGAGGAATCATTTGATTCCAATGCTCTCTAGAGTTAAGCAGGAGCATTTGCTTTCGACATGGTTAGATGGTTCTTGTGTATAAAATGCCTGGTCTCCTGCTTGCTTCAATTATACTATCAGCAAAGCATTGAGGGGAGAGACAAAAATCACTGGTATTATCCTATAGCTAAAGAGTATAAAATTATTACAAAACTGTTTTTTTTTTTCGTTTACAGTTGCTTGGTGCTTTGCTCTTATTGCAGTCTATCTATTTGTGCATTGTCTATTGAAGTCCAACTAAGGCATCTTTTTTTCTTGTGTCCAATGGACACCGCTGGTTCCTGATGGATTCCATTGACAAGTAGTCTTCCATTCAGTAAATCAAATCTGACGTATCAAATCTGAGGAAAATTTAGATTTGCATCAAATGCAAATATTGCTGCGATTCGATCACGCAAATTGCTTCATTGAACTCCATTTAGTGCTGTCCAGGCTCCAGGGGCATCTAAGTTGGCGGCTCCACATGTGAGGACATAGGGCAAGGAATCCTGGGAAGGCGGGAACAAGGGTCGGCGGGATTACCCTGAATCACATGCAGCATGCCGCCTATCAGCAGCCAGTCACCCCTGTGATGTCACAGCTCTATGTAATCGGCAGCTATCTTGTGGCCACTCCCATCAACGTTCTATTGCAGAGAGAGAGGGACAGAGAGCAGTGTGATTGCACAGAAATTTTTTTTTACAACAGAGATTCACCTCAAGCCTAAATCAAGCCTAGAAGCACAGATAGGGAAGAGAGTGAGATTGAGAGAGAAAGTGCAATTGTGGGTGCATTACAGCAGTGAATCACCCCAAGCCCAAATCCAGCCTAGAAGTACTGACAGGGATAGGAGTGAGATTAAGAGAGAAAGTGTAATTGTGGGTGTATTACAGAAGTGATTCAACTCAACCCCAAATCCAGCCTAGAAGCACTGATAGGGAAAGTGAGTGGCCACAAGTGAGGGAGTGAGATTGAGAGAGAAAGTGCAATTTTATGTTTAGTACACAGCGATTGTGTGCTGCAGCACTGGTGTGTTCAACTAATGAAAAGCCAATAGTAGCCAGCCAGAGCACTAAAAGCGTATTGTCCCCTATTAAGTGTAAACTGTGTGTCCATCAAAGTGATGTACTATTTTGGTCCTGTTAAAGTCTTAAGGGCCTAATTACTGTGAAAGGCCAGGCAACCACCTGCTGGTTGTCAGGATTCGACAGGCTGGTGGTGGATTTTCTGTGTCAGTGAGGGATTGGTGTGGACCGTACCGGAGGACCGGTTCTAAGTTGCTACTGGTTTTCACCAGAACCCGCCGCAAAGTGGGATGGTCTTGTTGCGGCGGTAGCAACCAGGTCGTGTCCACCGGTAGCGGCTCAACCTCACTGATTGCTGAGACTGGCGTGGTACAGGAGGACTAGACAGAGGCGAGGTCAGACGTAGCAGAAGGTCAGGGCAGGCGGCAATGGTTCGTAGTCAAGGGCAACGGCAGAAGGTCTGGAAACACTGGTAATGGCACACACAAAAACGCTTTCACTAGGCACTAAGGCAACAAGATCCGGCCAGGACAGGAAGGGGAAGGAGGTTTTTATTCACATGGAGCAGAGGAAGCTAATTGACACTGATTGGGCCAGGCACCAATTAGTGGTGCACTGGCCCTTTAAATCTCAGAGAGCCGGCGCGCGCGCGCCCTAGAGAGCGGGGCTGCACGTGACAGCCGGGAAACAGGACAGGTGAGTAGATTGGGATGCGACCCGCGGGCGGACGTGTCCCGCTACGCGGATCGCATCCCCGCCGGCAGTGACAGTGCAGCGCTCCCGGTCAGCGGGTCTGACCGGGGCGCTGCAGAGAGGAGAACGCCGCGAGCGCTCCGGGGAGGAGCAGGGACCCGGAGCGCTCAGCGTAACAGTACCCCCCCCCCTTAGGTCTCCCTCTCTTTTTATCTGCATGTCTCTTCATACGAGACGAGGCCAGTGGAAGCGACTCTTGAGTCTCCTTCCAGATAACGGAGAAGTCCCGGGTTACTTCATCTACGGCAGGAACTCCAGAAGAAGTGGGAATGGGGAGGGGGGGGCAGAGGGTGAATCCTGCCACGGGGCGGAGTGGTACCAGGAAGGAGGCTATGAGGAGGTAAGATCTCTGCTTGCTTTTTGCAGCAAACATCAGAAAAGTCCTGGTAAGCCTTGGGAGGGCCCGGTAAAGGTGGAGCCTCAGGAGTTAAACAAGTGGGAGCAGATGTGAGGCATCGTTTGTGACAAGAAGGACCCCAATTTTTTATTTCCCCGGTGGTCCAGTCGAGGGTAGGAGCATGACGTTGGAGCCACGGCAGGCCGAGAAGCACTTTAGAGGTGCAGTTAGGCAGAACGAAAAATTCAATTTTTTCATGGTGAAGTCCAATGCTCATGGGCAGGGGTTCAGTGCGGTGGCACACAGTGCAGTCCAATTTTTCTCCGTTAACAGAAGAGATAGAGAGCGGTTTGACGAGACGGGTTACTGGGATACTGAACCTATTAACGAAAGAGGCCAAAATAAAGTTTCCTGCAGAACCTGAGTCCAAGAAGGCCACTGCTGAGAAGGAGGAGTTGAGGGAAGGAGAAATCCGCATAGGTACAGTCAGACGTGGAGAGGCAGAATTTACACCAAGTCACGCCACTCCGACTTGAACAGGGTGCGTGCATGCGTCTCCCGGACGCGGAGGACGAATAGGGCAGTCCTCTAGGAAATGTTCGGTACTAGCACAGTACAGGCATAAATTTTCGTTTCTACGACGAGTCCTCTCTTCTTGGGTCAGGCGAGACCGATCCACTTGCATAGCCTCCTCGGCGGGAGGCACTGGAGTAGATTGCAGAGGATTCTGGAAGAGAGGTACCCAGTGATCAAGCTCCTTTTCTTGGCGGAGCTCCTGGCGTCTTTCAGAAAAACGCATATCAATGCGGGTGGCCAACTGGATAAGTTCAGATAGGGTAGCAGGAATTTCTCGTGCGGCCAGCACATCTTTGATGTGACTGGATAAGCCTTTCTTGAAGGTCGCGCAGAGGGCCTCATTATTCCAGGATAGCTCAGAGGCGAGGGTGCGGAACTGGATAGCGTACTTGCCCACAGAAGAACTCCCTTGGACAAGGTTCAATAGGGCTGTCTCGGCTGAAGAAGCCCGGGCTGGCTCCTCAAAGACACTGCATACTTCAGAGAAGAAGGACTGGATAGAAGCAGTGGCAGGATTGTTGCGATCCCAAAGCGGTGTAGCCCAGGACAAGGCCTTTCAAGATAACAGGCTGACCACGAACGCCACCTTAGACTGTTCTGTAGGGAATTGGTCTGACATCATCTCCAGGTGCAGGGAACACTGGGACAGGAACCCACGGCACAATTTAGAGTTCCCATCAAACTTGTCAGGTAGGGACAAGCGGAGTCTGGAAGTGGCAACTTGCTGCGGAGGAGAAGCAGGAGCTGGCGGAGGAGATGGTTGCTGCTGTAGAGGCAGAAGCTGCTGTAGCATGGCGGTCAACTGCAAAAGCTGTTGTCCTTGTTGCGCGATCTGTTGTGATTGCTGGGCAACCACCGTGGTTAGGTCAGCGACACTAGGCAGCGGGACCTCAGCGGGATCCATGGCCGGATCTACTATCAGGATTCGGCAGGCTGGTGGTGTATCCTCTGTGTCAGTGAGGGATTGGCGTGGACTGTACCGGAGGACCGGTTCTAAGTTGCTACTGGTTTTCACCAGAACCCGCCGCAAAGTGGGTTGGTCTTGTTGCGGCGGTAGCAACCAGGTCGTGTCCACCGGTAGCGGCTCAACCTCACTGATTGCTGAGACTGGCGTGGTACAGGAGGACTAGACAGAGGCGAGGTCAGACGTAGCAGAAGGTCAGGGCAGGCGGCAATGGTTCGTAGTCAAGGGCAACGGCAGAAGGTCTGGAAACACTGGTAATGGCACACACAAAAACGCTTTCACTAGGCACTAAGGCAACAAGATCCGGCCAGGACAGGAAGGGGAAGGAGGTTTTTATTCACATGGAGCAGAGGAAGCTAATTGACACTGATTGGGCCAGGCACCAATTAGTGGTGCACTGGCCCTTTAAATCTCAGAGAGCCGGCGCGCGTGCGCCCTAGAGAGCGGGGCTGCACGTGACAGCCGGGAAACAGGACAGGTGAGTAGATTGGGATGCGACCCGCGGGCGGACGTGTCCCGCTACGCGGATCGCATCCCCGCCGGCAGTGACAGTGCAGCGCTCCCGGTCAGCGGGTCTGACCGGGGCGCTGCAGAGAGGAGAACGCCGCGAGCGCTCCGGGGAGGAGCAGGGACCCGGAGCGCTCAGCGTAACAGTACCCCCCCCCCCCTTAGGTCTCCCTCTCTTTTTATCTGCATGTCTCTTCATACGAGACGAGGCCAGTGGAAGCGACTCTTGAGTCTCCTTCCAGATAACGGAGAAGTCCCGGGTTACTTCATCTACGGCAGGAACTCCAGAAGAAGTGGGAATGGGGAGGGGGGGCAGAGGGTGAATCCTGCCACGGGGCGGAGTGGTACCAGGAAGGAGGCTATGAGGAGGTAAGATCTCTGCTTGCTTTTTGCAGCAAACATCAGAAAAGTCCTGGTAAGCCTTGGGAGGGCCCGGTAAAGGTGGAGCCTCAGGAGTTAAACAAGTGGGAGCAGATGTGAGGCATCGTTTGTGACAAGAAGGACCCCAATTTTTTATTTCCCCGGTGGTCCAGTCGAGGGTAGGAGCATGACGTTGGAGCCACGGCAGGCCGAGAAGCACTTTAGAGGTGCAGTTAGGCAGAACGAAAAATTCAATTTTTTCATGGTGAAGTCCAATGCTCATGGGCAGGGGTTCAGTGCGGTGGCACACAGTGCAGTCCAATTTTTCTCCGTTAACAGAAGAGATAGAGAGCGGTTTGACGAGACGGGTTACTGGGATACTGAACCTATTAACGAAAGAGGCCAAAATAAAGTTTCCTGCAGAACCTGAGTCCAAGAAGGCCACTGCTGAGAAGGAGGAGTTGAGGGAAGGAGAAATCCGCATAGGTACAGTCAGACGTGGAGAGGCAGAATTTACACCAAGTCACGCCACTCCGACTTGAACAGGGTGCGTGCATGCGTCTCCCGGACGCGGAGGACGAATAGGGCAGTCCTCTAGGAAATGTTCGGTACTAGCACAGTACAGGCATAAATTTTCGTTTCTACGACGAGTCCTCTCTTCTTGGGTCAGGCGAGACCGATCCACTTGCATAGCCTCCTCGGCGGGAGGCACTGGAGTAGATTGCAGAGGATTCTGGAAGAGAGGTACCCAGTGATCAAGCTCCTTTTCTTGGCGGAGCTCCTGGCGTCTTTCAGAAAAACGCATATCAATGCGGGTGGCCAACTGGATAAGTTCAGATAGGGTAGCAGGAATTTCTCGTGCGGCCAGCACATCTTTGATGTGACTGGATA
This sequence comes from Hyla sarda, assembly GCF_029499605.1. Taxonomy (NCBI): domain Eukaryota; kingdom Metazoa; phylum Chordata; class Amphibia; order Anura; family Hylidae; genus Hyla; species Hyla sarda. Next base: position 29,052,144 of record NC_079194.1, read on the forward strand.
AGCCTTTCTTGAAGGTCGCGCAGAGGGCCTCATTATTCCAGGATAGCTCAGAGGCGAGGGTGCGGAACTGGATAGCGTACTTGCCCACAGAAGAACTCCCTTGGACAAGGTTCAATAAGGCTGTCTCGGCTGAAGAAGCCCGGGCTGGCTCCTCAAAGACACTGCATACTTCAGAGAAGAAGGACTGGATAGAAGCAGTGGCAGGATTGTTGCGATCCCAAAGCGGTGTAGCCCAGGACAAGGCCTTTCAAGATAACAGGCTGACCACGAACGCCACCTTAGACTGTTCTGTAAGGAATTGGTCTGACATCATCTCCAGGTGCAGGGAACACTGGGACAGGAACCCACGGCACAATTTAGAGTTCCCATCAAACTTGTCAGGTAGGGACAAGCGGAGTCTGGAAGTGGCAACTTGCTGCGGAGGAGAAGCAGGAGCTGGCGGAGGAGATGGTTGCTGCTGTAGAGGCAGAAGCTGCTGTAGCATGGCGGTCAACTGCAAAAGCTGTTGTCCTTGTTGCGCGATCTGTTGTGATTGCTGGGCAACCACCGTGGTTAGGTCAGCGACACTAGGCAGCGGGACCTCAGCGGGATCCATGGCCGGATCTACTATCAGGATTCGGCAGGCTGGTGGTGTATCCTCTGTGTCAGTGAGGGATTGGCGTGGACTGTACCGGAGGACCGGTTCTAAGTTGCTACTGGTTTTCACCAGAGCCCGCCGCAAAGCGGGATGGGCTTGCTGCGGTGGTAGCAACCAGGTCGGGTCCACCGGTAGCGGCTCAACCTCACTGACTGCTGAGACTGGCGTGGTACAGGAGGACTAGACAGAGGCGAGGTAAGACGTAGCAGAAGGTCAGGGCAGGCTGCAATGGTTCGTAGTCAAGGGCAACGGCAGAAGGTCTGGAAACACTGGTAATGGCACACACAAAAATGCTTTCACTAGACACTAAGGCAACAAGATCCGGCCAGGACAGGAAGGGGAAGGAGGTTTTTATTCACATGGAGCAGAGGAAGCTAATTGATACTGATTGGGCAAGGCACCCTTTCAATCTCAAAGAGTCGGCACGCGCGCGCCCTAGAGAGCGGGGCCGCGCGCGCCGGGACGTGACAGCCGGGGAACGGGACAGGTGAGTAGATTGGGATGCGACCGGCAGGCGGGCGCGTCCCGCTACGCGGATTGCATCCCCGCCGGCAGTGACAGTGCAGCGCTCCCGGTCAGCGGGTCTGACCGGGGTGCTGCAGAGAGGAGAATGCTGCGAGCGCTCCGGGGAGGAGCAGGGACCCAGAGCGCTCGGCGTAACACTGGTGTTGTAGGCAAATACTGTTTTAAGTGTACTGGAGCGCATTGTACTCCCCTCATTAGTGCATACAACATACGTACATATACGTGGTGCATCATTTTTAGTGTTGCTCGCGAATATTCGCAATTCGAATTTTATTCCCGAATAACGCATATTCGCGAATTCGTGAATATTCGCGAATATAGCGCTATATATTCGTAATTACGAATATTCTTTTTTTTTTTTTCACAGTACACATCACAGTGATCATCCCTCTCTGCTTCCAGCTTGTGTGGTGCAAAGAAGGCTCTAATACTACTGTTTGAGACTGGCGTGTGAATTTTCGCACATGTTAATTTTTGTTTATGCCAATTTTCGCATATGCTAATTTTCGCATGTGCGAATTTGCGCATATGCGAAAATAAAACGTGAATATTACGAATATGCAAATTTAGCGAATATATAACGAATATTCGTCCATATATTCACAAAATATCGCAAATTCGAATATGGCCTATGCCGCTCAACACTAATCATTTTGTTTCTGTTATAGTCTTAAGGGCCTAATTACTGTGAAAGGCCAGGCAAAAGTACACACCTGCTGGTGTTGTAGACAAATACTGTTTTAAGCATAGTGGAGCATATTGTACTCCCCTCATAAGTGCATATCACATACGTACATCTAAGTGGTGTACCATTGTGTTCCTGTTAAAGTCTTAACCTCTTAAGGACCCAGGACGTATGAGTACATCCTGGGTCCCGGTCCTGCGATATAACGCGGGGTCACACGGTGACCCCGCATCATATCGCGGCGGGCCCGGCATCATAGTGAAGCCGGGACCCGCCTCTAATAGCGCGCGGCACCGATCGCGGTGCCGCACGCTATTAACCCTTTAGCCGCGCGTTCAAAGCTGAGTCACGCGGCTAAAAGTGAAAGTAAAAAGTGCCCGGCTAGCTCAGGGAGCTGTTCAAGATCGCCGCGGTATAATCACGGCATCCCGAACAGCTGTAGCACAGGAGGAGGTCTTCTTACCTTCCTTCCTGCAGTCCAATCGCCGATTGAATGCTTCAAGCCTGAGATCCAGGCTTGAGCATTCAATCACCGAAAACACTGATTGATCCATTCCTATGGAGATGAATCAATCAGTGTTAAAGATCAGTTAATGCAATGTTATAGCCCCCTATAGGAGCTATAATATTGCATTAAAAAAGTGTAAAAAAATCATTAACCCTTTCAAATATCCCTTCCCCTAATAAAAGTTTGAATCACCCGGCATTTCCAAGAATAAAAAAAACACAGTGTAAATAAAAATAAAAATAAACCTATGTGATATTGCCGCGTGGATAAATGTCCGAATTATAAAAATATACCGCTTTTTAAACCGCACGTTCAATGGCGTATGCACAAAAAAATTCCAAAGTCCAAAATAGCGCATTTTTGATCACTTTTTATACCACAAAAAAGTGAATAAAAAGTGATCAAAAAGTCTGATCAGAACAAAAATTGTACCGCTAAAATCTTCAGTTCACGGTGCAAAAAATGTGCCTTTATAGCGCCCTGAATACAGAAAAAAAAAAAGTTATAGGGGTCAGAAGATGACCATTTTCAATGTATAAATTTTCCTGCATGTATTCATGATTTTTTTCTGAAGTGATACAAAATCAAACCTATACAAGTTGGATATCATTTTAATCATATGGACCTACAGAATAAAGATAAGGTGTCATTTTTGCCGAAAAATGTACTGCATAAAAACGGAAGCCCCCCAAATCTTACAAAATAGTGTTTTTTCATCAATTTTGTCGCACATTGATTTTTTTTCCCGTTTCACTGTAGATTTTTGGGTAAAATGACTAAGTCATTACAAAGTAGAATTAGTGAAGCAAAAAATAAGCCATCATATAGAATTTTAGGTGAAAATTTTAAAGAGTTATGATTTTTTAAAGTTAAGGAGGAAAAATTGAAAATGAAAAAAACGGAAAAAGTCCGGGTCCTTAAGGGGTTAAGGGTCTAGATGAAAGGCCAGACAAAAGTACACACCTGCTGGTGTTGAAGACAAATACTGTTTTAAGCGTAATGGAATGCATTGTACTCCCCTCATATATGCACAAAGTATGTCAGGAAGAGAAGTGCCAGGACGTGAAGAGAGGAGTGGCAGAGGCCTAAATTCATCAGGCAGAGGTTGCAGCAGACTAGGGGCGAGTGGCAGCAGGAGTCACAGCGAGAGGCCTGAGCTCCTGGTATCAGCTAGCGGTCGAATCTCGACCAGCAACCCATCTGTCATCATCGATTGGTTAAGACGGTCATCCACTTTATCTCAAGTGACATCTGTAACCCCCAGTCAACAGTCGGTGGGTTCCTCAGACACAACCCTGAGTTGGCATGGCCCGGGAGCAGTCCCTGTCCTCCCATTGGCTCAATCCTATGCTGTTCCGTCTCCCACAGAAGTATCTTATGCTGTGGGTTTAGCTTCACTATTTAGTGAGGATGATCTAATAGAGGACAGTCAGCTGATACTGCCCAGCCAAGAAGTAGAGGAGACATACGCCACTTCCTCCACTAGGAGGGCAAATAGTGATGAGGAAAGTGGTGCGGGAGCTGGTGTTGCGAGCGAGCATTCAGGCTTCTGAAGCAGAAACTGTTGAGGAACCTGAGGAGGACATCAGTGACGTGCAGACACAACTCGATGATGAAGCCAATCACACTTGGGAGCTGGGTGCAGAAGGGACTTCATCATCATCAAGAGAAAAAGGTTGCAGCTTGCCCGTGAGGCAGCAGCTGAGCCAGCAAGGTAGTAGTAGCATGGTTGGCAGTCAGCATGGTTGCAGAAGTGAAAGTCTGGAGCCAAACATGCTCGGGGTAGACCACCTGCTTCGCGGCAGCCTACCTTCCCGGGAAGTAGTAGAACAGGGGTTCCTGGAGTTGGCGGCAGTAGCAGTCAATCAGTGTGGACTGTTGGTGGGTAAATCAGCTACTCGGTGGTGTGGCAGTTTTTCATAAGGCATCCGGAGGAGGTTAACATGGCCACATGCAAGATGTGTCGGCAGAAGGTGAAGCGGCTAGGGTCCCACTGCCCTGCATCAAAATATGCAGCGTCACCATAAAGCAGCCTGGTAGAGCCGTGGCTCCGATGTGGTGTTCCAGCCTGCTGCATCACCCAGTGGCACGCGGCTCCCTGTTTCAGCCAGCCAAGGCTCCCTACCTCAGCCGAAGGGAGCTGTGTGTCATACCCTCCTTATGTCGCTCCAGATGCTCCAGTTTCACCTACTAGTGTTGAGGGCAAATATTCAAAATGCAACATTTTTACCGCGAATATTGACACTTCGCGATTTAGCGAATTTAGAATATAGTGAAATATATTCGTAATGATGACTATTATTTATTTCATTACAAATTTCTGTGAATATGTATGCCAATATCAGCACTTCCAGACTGGACACTGATCCCTCCCTTCTTTTAGGTGAAAGATATAATTGCGCATGCGCACTATGAATTTGAATATGGCCCCTGCTGCTGATCACTACCTCCTACTTTGAGTCAGTCATTCCACCAGCAATCCATCGGCAAAGCCATGTCAAAGAGACAACAGTATGCACCGACTCATCCAACGGCGCAGAAGCTGAATGTGCTCCTGTCCAAGTTGTTGGTGCTGCAGTCCCTCCCTTTTCAAGTGGTGGACTCTGCACCTTTCAGAGAACTGATGGCTTGTGTCGAGCCGAGGTGGAGAGTCCCAAGCGGTCATTTCTTTGTGAAGAAAGCAGTACCAGCCTTGCACAATTTTGTGAAAGAGAAGGTGGTCCAGTCCTTGAGCCTGTCGGTGTGTTCCAAAGTGCACGGCAGCGCCGACATGTGGAGCTGTAACTATGGTCAGGAACAATACATGTCCTTATGGCCCACTGGGTGAATGTGGTTCCTGCACAGCCACAACAGCAACTTGGACAGGTCATGCCACTTCTGCCTCAACGCTCTCAGGCCATTGGTCCAGTGACAGTGTGCGACTCATCCTCCCCAGTGTCCTCAGCCTCCACTGCACGGACAAGTCTCAGTGCCCTTCTCGCATACCATGTGTGCAGGGCACGGCGGTGTTATGCTGTTCTTCACATGGTTTGTCTTGGTGAACAGAGTCACACAGGGGAGGAACTGCTAAAAGTCATTCATGAAGAAATTGAATCATGACAGTCCAGAAAACTGGAAATGGGAACCATGGTGACTGACAACGGGAATAAAATCTTGTCTGTGCAGGGACAAAGAAGCCAGAGCCATGCGCCCTGCATGGCACACGTGTTCAATCTGGTTGTCAAGTGGTTCTTGATGTGTTCCCCCATCTGCAAGACATCCTAACAAAGGGAAGGAAACTTTTCATGCACTTCAGCCACTCGTACATCGCAAAGCACATCCTCCTTGAGCTGCAGCGTCAGAACGGTATCCCCCAACATAGTCTGATTTGTGACGTTTCCACACGTTGGAATTCCACCCTCCATATGTTGGACCGACTATACGAACAGAGAAAAGCCATCACCAATTTCTTGATGATCTAAGCAGATAGGGGTACTCCCCTGTGTAACTTTAATGTGAACCAGTGGCAGCTCATATATGACACCTGCCGTTTGTTCAGGCTCTTTGAGGAAGCCACCTTATAAGTCAGTCGCCAGGATTATGGGATGAACAACGTAATTCCACTGCTTCATCTACTATAGCACGTGTTGAAAACGATGGCTGGTCAGGGCACTGGAGACGTGGCGCCTACATCTCAATGGCCACATGAGTCTCTGGGGGCTGAACTGGAGGAGGAGGAGGGGCACAGTGGAGCACAGTTTAGGTTTTGTGAGATGGGCAGTTTTTTAAGTAATCTGACAGGAGAGGAGGAGCAGGAGCAGCTAGAGGAGCTAGAGGGTTATGAGGAAGGCAAGACAGAGGACCCAGACACACCGTGGCAGTATGCAGTGGAGATGGAGGAAGGGAGTCCCTTCGAGTCACTTGCACAAATGGCACAATGCATGCTCAGTTGCTTGCATAGTGACCGCCGAATTGTCACCATTCGGCATCAGGATGAGTTCTGGCTCTCCACCTTATTGGACCCTCGCTACCGGCACAAAATGGGGGCCTTTTTTTTTTTTACACCCACTGAGAGGGAGGACAAACTGACTTACTACAGAGACATCCTACGTAGTCAGTTGGTCGATGCCTATCTGCGCTATCGTCCATCCTCTCGTTGGTCTGACTTGGGGGGCCCTCTGCGCTCACCTTCCACTGCCATGGCTGCTGGGGAGGGGTGGGGTGGCAGGAGCAGTACCAGCTCCATCAGCAGCAGCCTGAGTCTACAGTCGCTGATGAGTGTCTTTCTTCACCCCGTATAGTGAAACAACTCATCGGCAGCAGGTAGACCTGGAGCAGGACCTGAACCAGCAGGAGGTTGCATACCTTGACATGACCATGCCAACACACCTTGAAGATCCACTAGCCCCACACAGAAACCGATCCCTATTTACACCTAAAAACCTTGGGAAATGGCAGTGTTTGTATGTGGAAATAGGGAGAGGTTCCTGTGTGGGGCTGCCCTTTTAAAGGGTACCTCTCATCAAAAAAAACTTTTGATATATCATAGATTAATGTATGCAGAATAACTTTACAATTGCATGTTATTAAAAAATATGCTTCTTTCTATTTAATTTTCCACTTTGAAGAAATGACCACTAGGGGTCTCCCTACCAGTCCTGGCAGCAAGCATTTCAGACTCATGCTGGAGTCCTAAACACTACGAGCTGCCAGTCTGCTTTGTTCACAAAGGAGAACACTCAGAGCTGCCAGCCTGCTTTGTTCACAGCCTGTTTGGCTGTGAACAAAGCAGGCTGGAAGCTATGAGTGTTTAGGACTCCAGCATGAGTCAGAAATGCTTGCTGACAGGACTGATCGGGAAAAATACAATACAAAGAAGCATATTTTTCATTAACATGCTATTGAAAAGTTATTCAACATTCATTAATTTAAAATCTATCAAAAGTTTATTTCATGAGAGGTACCCTTTAAGGGTGTTGTGGTTCGTGGCTCTGGCGTAGAATTGGATTTGGCTCCAAAGGTTAGCAGTATTACTGGAAACCAAATGCATTCATAGCACACCACATACCAACCTATTTGTTAGAAATTTTGGAAGAGTTATATCCTAACATCCAATGCACAAATTAACACTACACACCCCAATACTGGCAGAAATAAAGATGTTTAATATACAACTAACAAAACACACTCTAACTATGAGAGGAAAAAGAGAAAAATATAATACTAAATAGCTAGAGACTTAAATCTGCAGTGTAAGGAAATACATGTACAACAATTATAGCAGAAGACACTATCTGTTGGCTATTTGGATGTAAGAATATAATACTGAAATACTTAGCTTCGGGCAACCTTTACAGCAAATATGAGCAACAAAAACAGGCATGGAAGTAGTTACAGTCCTTTGTCTCAAGATCAGGCCCAACCAGGAAGATGAAAGGGAGCTGGTAAGGTTGGTGTCCAGCAGAAGAAAGAGAGAGTTGGGTCCCCTTCAATGGGCTTTTATTATGTTGTCTCCACCCCCTTTTCCAGCCCACCTGTGTTTACAAAAACACCTACAGGTTCCCTGTGATCATGCCTTGGAGACCCCTTTTAACCCCTTAAGGACCGGAGGTTTTTCCGTTTTTGCATTTTCGTTTTTTGCTCCTTGCCTTTAAAAAAATCATAACTCTTTCAAATTTACACCTAAAAATCCATATGATGGCTTATTTTTTGCGCCACCAATTCTACTTTGTAATGACATCAGTCATTTTGCCCAAAAATCTATGGTGAAGCAGGAAAAAAAATCATTGTGCGACAAAATTGAAAAAAAAAACGCTGTTTTGTAACTTTTGGGGGCTTCCGTTTCTACGTAGTACATTTTTCGGTAAAATGACACCTGATATGTATTCTGTAGGTCCATATGATTAAAATGATACCCTACTTATATAGGTTTGATTTTGTCGGACTTCTGGAAAAAATCATAACTACATGCAGGAAAATTAATACGTTTAAAATTGTCATCTCCTGACCCCTATAACTTTTTTATTTTTCCTTGTATGGGGCGGTATGAGGGCTCATTTTTTGCGCCGTGATCTGAAGTTTTTAGCGGTACCATTTTTGCATTGATAGGACTTATTGATCACTTTTTATTCATTTTTAAATGATATAAAAAGTGACCAAAAATGCACTATTTTGGACTTTGGAATTTTTTTGCGCGCACGCCATTGACCGAGCAGTTTAATTAATGATATATTTTTATAATTCGGACATTTTCGCACGCGGTGATACCACATATGTTTATTTTTATTTACACTGTGTTTTTTTTTTATTGGAAAAGGGGGGTGATTCAAACTTTTAATAGTGGAGGAGTTAAATGATCTTTATTCACTTTTTTTTTTCACTTTTTTTTTGCAGTGTTATAGGTCCCAGAGGGACCTATAACACTGCACACACTGATCTTCAATGCTGATCATTGTTATCCCATAGGGACCTATAACACTGCACACACTGATCTTCTATGTTGATCACTGGTTTCTCATAAGAAACCAGTGATCAACGATTCTGCCGGATGACTGCTCATGCCTGGATCTCAGGCACTGAGCAGTCATTCGGCGATCGGACAGCGAGGAGGCAGGAAGGGGCCCTCCCGCTGTCCTGTCAGCTGTTCGGGATGCCGCGATTAGCCGCGGCTATCCCGAACAGCCCGACTGAGCTAGCCGGGAACTTTCACTTTCACTTTTAGCCGCGCGGCTCAGCTTTGAGCGCGCGGCTAAAGGGTTAATAGCGCGCGGCGCCGCGATCGGCGCTGCGCGCTATTAGAGGCGGGTCCCGGCTTCACTATGACGCCGGGCCCGCCATGATATGACGCGGGGTTACTGTGTAACCCCGCGTTATATCAGAAGAGCAGGACCAAGGACGTACCGGTACGTCCTTGGTCCTTAAGGGGTTAAAGATGATCATCCATTTTGCCTTTGTCTAACTAAATTCATGTGGCTTTCTGGTAGAGGATCACAAAATAGACTGCCATAACAAAGGGCGAGTAACACTTGCCAAGAGGGGAATTAATAATGCAAGAGTAGGGCCTTACAGGGGAAGTTTTTAACCCCAACAGTTATAATGGACCATACATTGTTCCCTTCCACCTTTTAGAGGTCTTTGCATCACATCAATATTTGGTGTTATAGGTGGCACATGGTGCTTTTTGCACACCTTTCCTTTTGTTTGATAAAAAAAAAAAAATTGGGGTACATTTTATCCTGAGCATATTATTAAAAGTTAAGTTTTACATAATGCACATCCTCAATACTTACTTGTGCACACTAACACTTTTACAAAAAAAGACCATTTTCTTCTGCCTACCTGCCTCATCTACTATTCTGATCCTACCACTCGCCTGATACCACACATCTGATGCCAAGTTCTCCTTTTTTCACCCACCTTCATCACCGGTTTCTGGTATTGCCACCCACTGCACCCCTCTGTCACCGGGTCACTTTCAGGACTCCTGATGCTCCTGCTGCCACCTCCAGTCTGTCTCATTCTTCCCCCATATGTTCTCCTCGTGCTGATGCCACCTCCACGCTGTCTCATTCTGCCACCATATGTTCTCCTTGTGCTGATGCCACCTTCAGGATGTCTCAGTTACTATATGGTCTCCTCATGCTGCTGCAAACTCCAGGCTGTGTCATTCAGCCACTATATGGTCTCTTCATGCTACCGCCAATTCCAGGCTGTGTCATTCAGCCGCTATATGGTGTCCTCATGCTTCTTCCACCTCCAGGCCGGGTCATTCAGCGATTATATGTTCTCTTCATGCTACCGCCATCTCAAGGATGTGTCATTCAGCCACTATATGGTCTCCTCATGCTGCCGCCACCTCCACGCTGTGTCATTCAGCCACTATATGTTCTCCTCATGCTGCCGCCAACTCCAGGCTTTGTCATTAAGTCACTATATGGTCTCCTCATGCTGCTGCTGACTCCAGGCTGTGTCATTCAGCCACTACATGTTCTCCTCATGCTGCCGCCAGCTCCAAGCGGTGTCATTCAGCCACTCTTTGGTCTCCTCATGCTGCCGCCAACTCCAGGCTGGGTCATTCAGCCACTATATGGTCTCCTCATGCTTCTGCCACCTCCAGACTGTGTCATTCAGCAACTATATGGTCTCCTCATACTGATGCCACCTCCAGGCTCTGTCATTTTGCTGCTCTGCGACAGTGATTCTAATAGCGACACCTCTGATCTGCATGTCATACTGAATAACAGTATTATTTCACTAACCCAGCACATACCCTATCCATTTTACAGCAAGGCAATGTGTTCTACACCCCTATTGTGGCTCTCTGTGGGCCAGAAATAGGATTTTTTGATAGCGATTCACCACGAATAAATTCGGACCGAAACAATTTTCGGCAAATCGGCCAAATCAAATTTTTCTAAAATTCTCTCATCTCTAATATGTATGTATATATATATATATATATATATATATATATATATATATACATAATTTTTTGCTCCTCCCCTTTAAATCCATTATAATACATAAAACTTAACAACGTTATACAAAAATACACATGTCTGATATAAAACAATAAAATTATTTTATTATTTATCCCACAAGTTGAATACTGTAATCAAAGCAAAGATATCCATAATTGTGGCATTTCGTAAATCTGCCTCCCCTTTAAAAAAAAAAAAAAAATGAAAAGAATACGATCAAAAAGTGATACAAATTCCAAAATGTTACAAATTAAAACTACAACCCCAAAATAGTAGCATTAAAAAGTACGACTTATCCCACAAAAAACACAAGCCCTGATATGGCTTTGTTGGCTTTGATGACACTTGGAAGGTGACAATGGATAAATGAAAAGAAAATAAATAATATATATTATTAATAATAATACATAAATAAAATACTTGGACATTTAGACCCCAAAGGCATGCCAGGGGAAGAGGTTAATATTAAAAAGTTATGATAATATATTGTTATCACTCATTGGGGCTCGAAGGCACCAGTTATGGTATCAGGGTGCCTACTCATAAGCTCCAAAGTCACTACTACCATGAATATTTCCATTATACAGGTGGAATCTCTATACATAATGTCATCAGATAGAGTAAGAGAACCACAACAACAATGACTTTACAAAGTATATGTTTATGAAAGTACATTAAAAAGATTGAAGTCAAGCTTGGAATATATGAGCTGACTTGGTAAACTTAGAATAGATTGAACAAGTTTCCCACGCTGATTCTGACAGCTCCTTATCAATTATTTATAAGTCCATCACAAAACCTACCTTTTAATAAAGTACATTTTACATGATTTAGTACAGGCTTCTAATAGAAGCTGAATAAGTAATGACTTCTCCTTGTATTATTATTCAGATGTCTTCGGCTATTTTTATATACAGTACATGTGTTAACCATTTGAAGATTTGTACTAGACTCTTTGTGAACTATTTCAGGAGTGATTCCGTTCACTCAAACTCAAAAGTAAAGTCAATTAATAAATTGGTTTTCCGAGTAGTTCAAAAATAGAAACGGAAATGGAAATTGTTGGCAAAATTACCAGAAATGGTGGTAAATGCATAAAGCCAAGGCTGGCAAGGCGTCCATTGTATTCTATTGCATTAGCCTATCTCTCTATTATAGCTTCATCCTCCAGATATTCTTCATTTATCTTGCTAACCAATTGACTAGTGGAGTGTGGAGCTCTAGTTGTTTCTAAATGACAATCCCCAGCAAAGTTATAAGTAATGGGAGATTAAGATTAACCATAGCAGACTTTGGATCTTCACTATTGTCTATTCCGGGATTTTTGGTTCTTTGAATGTGAGACATGGGCAGCAAAGTTAGTCTAGTTACTAATATGCCTCACTTACCTGTGTTTGGTGACTGGTATCAAATATCAAAAAGGTCTCATTGAGAAGACCGAAACGTAGCACTATTCACATGATGGGTGAATAAACCACCACTTTTTTCTACCTATTTTGGAGTGCCACTTCTCTCTTTTTTTGACTGAACATTCAAGGGATATTGAGTCCTATCCCAGATAGCAGAGCACCCACTTGGACCTGGAGTCCTGAACACAGTGCCGGTTCTTTCCTGATTATAATATATATCTCCACCAAAAGATGCAGCACTCAAAAAAATCTAAAAAAAAATGTGTATTTATTTCTTCCTATCAAGTCAGCAAGCTTGCTTGCTGATTTGATATAAAGAAATAAATACACAATTTTTAGGGATTTTTTTTAATGGTGAGTCTTTGGGTGGATATTCAGGAGAAAACTCTGATCCAGTTTTTTGGACGCTGGCACCAATTGTACTTTGCTTTGTACGATAGTGCTGCATTTTTTAGTATATAATTTATTTTATTCCTCCGGAATTCATTTTCTGCAGCCTACACAATGCGTGTTGTCTTGGACCTTTCCCAGCTTGCTGTGCATCCCGAGACAATACATCACAATCCAGGTGCTAAAAAGGGGCTTGGCTGCTTTGTTTGTTGTGTGTGAATCCAGCCCCTGATAACATTACCGATGCACATGTGGGTGCATTCATCACCACACAGATCCACAGCTTGTATATCAGGTTGTGCTGCGCTGCAATGGGTGGGGCGACCGATGTGTGGGAGAGATATAAGTCACCTACCACCTTGAAACTAAGGATCCTGGGGTTTGTAGTCTGAGGGAGGCCACAGAAACTGGAAGTAGCCAGATCCCAAAAACAAGCCAGCAGAGTGATGGGGGACACAGGACACAGCCATTTACCACCAACACAAGCACAGACTTGGCAAGCATGTCCAATACTGTATATTAAATCACTTACATCACTTTGTAGTTGTTTTGGGGGTTGAGTTTCAATTTGTTTTATTTTGTGATATCGCTTAAAGGGGTACTCCAGTGTTCTAAACATTTTGTTCAGAACGCCCTGAGCCTGAGACCATGATCATGACGTCAAGGCCAAGCCCCCTTGTGATGTCACACCATGCCCCCTCCCTTCATGTCTATGGGAGGGGGCATGTCAGCTGACACTAAGGCAGAGGAGAGAGATGTGTTACCATATATGTGATCTGGGTCTGAGAACCACAACGGTGAGCTGAATTTTTTCTATATTTTGCCTGTGATATGTCAGCTGACACGCCCCCTCCCATAGACATGAATGGAGGGGGTGTGGTGTGACTTCATGAGGGAAGTGGCAGTGACGTCATGACCACTACCGCAGGAACCCAGCATTTGTTTACAATGCCAGGTGCTGCAGGAGATCACAGGGGGCCCCAGCAGCGGGACCCCCACAATCAGACATCTTATCTCCTATCCTTTTGCTGCAGAGTACTCGCACGGACATTCAGCTGCAGCAAAGTTCAACTGATTTCAATGGGATTCTGCTGCACTGTTCGAATGGTGATATTTCCGTGGCAGAAATCCTGATTGTGATGTCCGCAAAAAGAATAGATTTGTCTATTTTTTTTTTTTTTTGGCGGATTTTGCTCCTAAATGCATTGTCGTCTAACACCATCCGGATTATTCAAATATGCCTACATAGCCTCACAGTTAACTCCAGCCGTGAGAACCAAAGGTTTATGCAAACCCAACATGAAGATCCTCAATATAATAAACAATTCCTGCTTCGGATCTGGCTTGTTGGTGAATTCTATGTAAAAACAGCAGAAATTTGAACAGAAGAACTTTACACAGTTCACTACAGTTTTGGTGCATCTGTGGCACACAGCATCACATCTTAGACCAAGCCCCTTTGATTCATGCCACACTTATTTTCCTATAAGAAAAGCCCCTTTGTCTATTGCTATTCTAAAAGGGGTACATTTGCACTTAAAAACATATCCCCTATAAACAGAATCCACAGAATAGGACATAAGTTTCTGATCACATGGGTTCCAACCACTGGATCTCCCTAAAATCTCCAGAACTCTGCATATACTCCATGGGGGAGATTTATCAAAACCTGTGCACCAATTGCCCATAGCAACCAATCAGATACCTTTTTTTTATATTTTTTTTTTCATTTTTCAGATGCCTTGTTAAGAATGTAAGAAGTCAGCTGATTGGTGGCTATGGGCAACTGGGCCTCTGCACAGCTTTTGTTAAATTTTCCCCAATGTGTTGTCTATGTAAGTGCCAAAAGATACCCAAGTCCAGCAATTAGGTACCTCTAGTGCACCCATGGACAATGCATAGAGCACTTATACCTTATCCTGTGGATAGGGAATTCATTATAAATGCCGGGATATCACTTTCATTGCTGTGCGCCACATTTTAGTGCATTTGAGGACAAAATAGGGCAGCATTCTTCCACAGTGTGTCTAGGACACGTAGAATAATGCAGAATAATACTGCAGCTGCATAGCAGCAATAATCTCTCAATCTCTCTCTCTCTCTCTCTCTCTCTCTCTCTCTCTCTCTCTCTCTCTCTCTCTCTCTCTCTCTCTCTCTCTCTCTCTCTCTCTCTCTCTCTCTCTCTCTCTCTCTCTCTCTCTCTCTCTCTCTCTATATATATTTATATTTATTTATTTGCAGAGATAATGTTATTTTTGATAAAATGTGATATTGTGCACCCCAAGGCAATTGTCAGATACATTTAGTATATTGGAACTATTAGTATTGCAAGATTAAAACTCAATATTTAGATGTGGAATGAGGAGTTCAACAAGTTGTAGCAGTCAGCGAACAGCAGGCAGTGGTGCACTAGTGTTACTAGTACCCAGCGGACAGCGGAGTTGGTGGATTTGTGGTAATTGTAGTATTCGGCGTACAGCAGGGGTGGTGGTATTTCTGTCTAAACAATATTATTTAAAGGGGTATTCCAGGATTTTTTTTTTATTTGACTATGCTACAGAGGCTGTAAAGTTAGTGTAGTTCATAATATAGTGTCTGTACCTGTGTGTGACGGTTTTCTCACAATTTTTATGTGATTTTCACCCCAATATTTATTTTTAACAGTATACAAAATGACTGTTGTCTCAGATTTTTCCCAGCTTGCAATGCGGTCAAGACCTGACATCACTAGTCAGCTGATGACAGGGAGCCTGTCTGCTCCAATGGGTGGAGAGAGCAATCTGCAAGTAATGCAACAGCTGGAGGCACCCTGATTGAAAACCTGATGTCTGGGAAGGAGGAAAATGGAATAATGGTATTTGTAGGCAAACAAGAAAACTGAAAACGGGAAATACAAGTTCACAAAAAGCTAGACACAGTGTTATGTAATCTCACAACATAGCCATTTAGCCCCAAGACAAGCGCAGATCCTTCCTAAGCATGTCCATTACGGTCTGCCAGGTACGTACTAAAATCTCCTTATGCTGGAGAACCCCTTTAAATTCCTCACTGATCTATGACTGACTCATTTTAGCAACTGTGAGTTTTTCCACAGCTGCCAGACAATTTAGTTTGCTTAGAAGTGATTTCTCCACCCGCTGTGCTGAACAATCTCCCAGATGCTACATTGAAGAGTAAACAAGAAAGAACACCCATGGCAAACTGGGCAAGTTCTGGCCAATGGTCTAATCTGGTGACCCGGAAGTCCATAGGGTCTGAGTTCATGGTGTCTGTCAGAGAAAGGGCACTGCCAAGGTATGCATTAACCTGGTTGTTCAGTCAGGTTGTTAACCCCTTAAGGACTGTGCGTTTTAACATTTTTTGCACTTTCGTTTTTTCCTCCTCACCTTTTCAAAGTCATAACCCTTTCAATTATGCAACTGAAAATCAATTTGATGGCTTATTTTTTGCAGCACCAATTCTACTTTGTAGTGACATCAGTCATTTTACCCAAAAACTACGGTGAAACAAAAAAAAATAATAATTGTGCGACAAAATTGAAGAAAAAACACAATTTTGTAAATTTTGGGGTCTTCCCTTTCTACGCAGTACACTTTTGGTAAAAATGACACCTTATCTTTTCTCTGTAGGTCCATGCAATAAAAATGATACCGTACTTACCGTATTTATCGGTGTATAACAAACATTTTTTAGGCTAACATTTTTAGCCTAAAGTCTATCTATGTGTTATACGCCGATAAGCCGCTGCAGTTCAATGATTTCAAGCGGGCGCTTTAAATCAATGAACTGCAGCGGCTTTTGCAGGTCCAGAGACCTGCCGTCGCTGCCGGCTTCTCTGCCCCGGCCTATCCTGGGGTCCAGAGACTGCCGGCACCACTGCCCCATTACCTCCCCCATCCCCCCATCCCGGTTTTTCTGACCCCGCAGAAGCCCCCAGGAAAGGCAGGGGGAGAGAGGCTGTCGCTGCCCGCTTCTCTTCCCCTGCCTTTCCTGGGGTCTAGAGCCCTGCTGCTGCCGCTTCTCTCCCCCTGGCTATCGGCACCGCTGCCCCATTGCCTCCCCCATCCCCGGTTTTATGATTGCCTGTTGCCGGGGTCAGGTCCGTGCTGCTTCTGGCTCCGGTCCGCGGTGTGGTGTCTATGCGTCGTTGCTATGCGCTGCGAGGCGCAATGACGAGTGACGCGATGTAACTTGGCCTAAAATGCTAATTCCACTTTTACAACACTTTCATTGTGCATATATATTAAAATTCGACCCACTGATCAATGCTTTGTTCTGCTGGTAATGTGATAGCTTTGAAGGGCTTGTTCACTGCTGGCTGGAATTTGTAGTGCACCAACTGTACCCAGTACTGCAGGTGGCAGAAGGTCACTGTCTGAGGTCAGCCCACTGTTCAATGCAATGCTCTGCTTTTAATGTGATAGCTTTCATGGGCTTGTACACTGCTGGCTGGGATTTGCAGTACACCAACTGTACACAGTACTGTAGTTGACAGAAGGTCACTTTCTGAGGTGAGACCACTGATCAACGCATTGTTCTGCTTGTAATGTAATTTTATGTGCTTGTTTATGCAAGCTGATCCTGGCTATGTTCGAAAGTTTGGCCAGCTGCTGTTAACTTGAGGTTTTGAGAGAGACCGGTATTGCTGGGCTTGGCTCGCTCATCTTTAATTCAAATTAAAAAATGCTGTTGTTCCTGCAGCATAACACTATAAGGTGAGCACCTTCTACCTTATCTCTACCATCCAAAACCTCCTAAGGATAACAGCACCAGATAGCATCTTCTCTATCTGTCTTTTTTTCTATATCCGATCTAAAACTAGATATTAAAACAATATTCTGCAATTAATGTTGTTCAGCAACAATGTAATACATGTAATATACATGGAAAGATGACATCTTGCCTGGACTCTTAGAGTTGAGAGGTAACCGCTTGCATAAAGATGTTCTAACCCACTCGATTTTTTGTAATTCCTGGCATGGCTTGGATGCTCATTTCCGAGTCTGTACACAAACCAGACACAATGAAAGAGACCCGAAATAATCAAACTGGCTGCTCAGCTCTAACTGCTATTCCCCCTCCATTCTGCCTGTATAAGAGCGCCTGGAGAATTTCAGCGCACACTAAATCCATGACAAATGCTCCTTTACCTAAATGGGATATTTGGTAAATGATCACGAGGTTTCCCTTACCACCCATCTCTGCAAAATCAGTCCCTGGCTTCCTTTAGCTTTAACCTGTGCCGGCTGCACACCGCAGAGGCCGCTGCCCTGTGAAATATTAGGCATTCCCAGCGGCTGACACCGGCTGAATTATTCCCCGTAAGGGAGCTCTTAAATGGGTTCAGAGCCGGGCTAGCTTTAATTGTAGTCTGAGAAGTGACACCGGGAGAGTAAATGATATGACACTTGATTATTTTCCCAACATCCTATGAATTTTGGGCCACTTCGATTTCCGCAGTCCCTTTCTACAGTCTATAATAGTTTCTCTCGTTAACTGTTACGAAGAGTCTTTTCCTTATTACTTTCCTCTCTGTGATTAGAAATGGGAGATTTCTCACAGTTGTTTAGTCAGACTGTATGGAGCGTTGGGCTAAAGGACTGTAATCCATGTTATAGTAATAATGTAAAAAATACTGTAAATAAATAAGGAAGTAAATAAATAAGAAAGTAAATAATGTAATAAATCAATAAATAAAATGAAAACGTATAAGAAACATTAAGGAGGGAATTTATTACTAATTCCCTTATTTATATAGCACCACTATATCCCTCATCGCTGTACAAGGATTGTCATATTTCAAATCATTCGATTTTACAGCATTTTTTATTTTTTGGTAGTAAAAAGCTGCAAAGTTTTGCACAATGGGTCAAAAAGTAAAAATAAATAAATAAATACAATTGTGCAGTGCATTTATACACATTCAAGAAAACAACTTGAATGTAGTGGGGCATGGTTAGCTTTTTGCAGTGATCAGGGATTTATCCACAGCGACTTTTTAAAATGCAATTTATCATTGATGGTGTAGGTGGATGATTTTTGTCCAAATGTATTTTATTTAAAAAAAAAATTCATTTCACTAAACCGTTTTCTATGGTCTATTCCATTGCGCACAAATTTTAAATTTACTGAAAGGAAAATGGTTATCCTGTTCACCCACACTAAATCCAATACACTGGGTTACAGTATGGGTGAACAGGAGACCGATGCGGGGTCAGTTAGTTAAATACATACCTTAAGTCTGTCGCATGGTCCCTCCGAAGCTCCGCCTCTGTCTTCACTGAATTTTGCACTGGAGGTGGGCCTGCCAGGTGGATTTGAATATTCATGATCTCCAACATCTGCCACTGGGTTCACCAGGTACCGCTATGCACATTAAAAAGTCAGCCAGTCCTTTCAAAAATGGTGGGTTCAACCAACATTAGAGGAGAACTCTGGGATATACAACTTATCCCCTATCCGACCGCTGGGGCCCCTTGCAATCTCCCGAACGAAGCCCCAGCTCCCTGCGTGAAACGAGCATTTTTGACCACCACCGGAAGTGGCGTCAGACATGCCCCCTCCAAGCAGTTCTATGGCAGAGCCGAATCGCTGCTTTCGGCAATCTCTGACTCTACCCTAGAACTGCATGGAGTGGGCGTGTCGGCTGCAGCTTCGTGCTGTGGTCAGAAAACGTTTGTTTCATGCAGGGAGCCAGAGCTCCATTCAGGAGATCGTGGGGGGGGGCAGCGGTCGGACCCCCTGTGATCTAACACCTATCCCCTATCCTTAGGATAGGGGATAAGTTGTACATCCCGGACTTCTCCTTTAACCTAATGACTATGGAAAGCTTCATATGCACAGGCCTCTGTCCAAGAATCGATGAACTCCTCTGTTTTCTTCTCTGTTATGGTGTCACTATGGTGTCTTTCATATCCAGAAACAGTGTTATATGTCTTAAACCACTTAAGGATGCAGGGCATACCCGTACGCCCCAATTTCCGAGTCCTTAAGGACACGGGGCGTACAGGTATGCCCTGAGTTTCTCCGGTCCCCGGGGGGGGGGTCCAAATCTGTGGCCAATCGATCTGTGGCATTTCCGGGTTATATGGGTCTCCGGTAACCCGAAAAATAAGGGGACTCGGGGGTGTCCACCCCTCCTATCCTTGCTATTGGTCAGTCAGAAGCGATTGACCAATAGCAGATCGGGGGCGGTGGGGGGGGGGTTAAAGTTTGGTTCCCCGCTCTGCCCACCCACTGTAGTCCAGGCAGAGCAGGGGAACTAGTGTGACTGATGCCGGAGGTCACTTATCGGTGGCAGCGGGCGACGGCGGGCGGCAATGACGTGCGGCTCCCTGGTGCGGTGATCCTACGGAAGCCGGTGAGTTGTTGCCTAGCAACATCTGGAGGGTTACAGACTTACCCCAAGAAGTGGGTGAGGCAGTGGACATTCTGTGCAGCCTTACTGCAGATATAAGTGATGATGTTCCAGAGTTGATATCAGGGGTTCAGCCTTTCGTTGGAGGCAATACATCTACCTTCTGTCCCCCTTTGACACCAGGAGGGTCACTAGAGATATTTACTAATTTAGGAACTAGTGAGGTTAAATCCCTTGTTTATCCAGCTTCAGCCAGTAATTTAATCCTTAGCGAGGAGAGAGCATTGAAATGGCTTAAATCTCAGAAAAACTTGGTCTTCCGCAAGGCAGACAAAGGGGGCAATATTGTGGTGATGGCGAGGGAGCAATATATTGAGGAGGTCCATCGCCAACTCCACGATACTCGGGTCTATACAGTATTGGCAGCGGATCCCACCTCTAAGTATCAGGGGCAGCTACAGTCTTTTCTACGTAGATACATGGAACGGGGAATTATTTCTTTTAAAACAGCAGAGAGGCTTCTACCTAGATATCCATCTTGGGGATTGGCTCAGTTACTGAGGGACTGTCGAAATACGTGGACTGGCTTATCCGACCCCTCTTATAGCATCTGCCTACCTACCTGCGGGACACCGGGGAATTTTTGAGAGCGTTATGTGATATTTCATGGCAGGAGGGGTATCATCTGGCATCTGTGGACGTGGAGGGGTTATATACCCATATGCCCCAAGATTTGGGGGTCCAAGTGCTGAGACAATTTCTCCACGACATAGGTAAGCCAGATATCTGGTTGATTTTGTTGATGAGGCCACAGATTTTGTTTTGTCACATAACGCCTTCAAATTTCAAGACACCTGGTATCGACAGGACCCTGGAACTGCAATGGGGACCCCTGGGGCATGCTCGTTTGCAAATTTGTTTTCAACAGCATTTGAGAAGAAATACATTTTTTCTTGGAGCAATACATTTGCTAGCCATATCGTCACATTTCTTCGTTATATTGACAATATTTTTATTGTTTGGTCCGGGTCCCCATTGCAGTTCGAACAGTTTGTAGGTTACCTAAATAAAGGTCAGAAGATGAATATGAAATTTACATCAGTGTTTGGCGATCAGGTGTTAGATTTCCTTGACGTGAGGGTGGAAATCAAAGATGGCAGCATTACCACTTTGGGTTTTAGGAAAAAAAATGCAACCAACGCGTTGCTTCACCACAAAAGCTACCATCCCCCTCACGTCAAGAGAGCTGTCCCTTATGGACAATTTGTTCGCCTTAGACGACTGGACAATGACGACATAAACTTTAACAGACAGGCAGATGAACTAACTGCACGACTCATAGAAAGGGGGTCTTTATTTCGTCGTCCCCCCCCCCCCCCCCATTGGAGGGAGCTAGGAGTCAGGAGCAAAGTCATTTTCTCACAAATAAGAAACGAGACACTGCAGGTAAACGATGTCTTTTCATTTCAACACTCTTCCATGAATAATATAATTCAGTCAGCGATACGTCGCCATTGGCATATCCTGGAGGTAGATGAGGACCTCAGAGAGGTGGCACTAAGACAGCCACTGTTCTCCTACAGGAGGACGTGCACACTGGGCAACCAGTTAAGCTGCACCCGTTTAGTAGAGAGACAGGATAAGTGGCTAGAAAAAATGGCCCCAAGAGGTAATTTCAAATGTCGGCATTGCGCTGTATGCAAACAGAATGGGGAACTTAAGTATTGTAATTTAGGTGGTACCAATTGGAAGATCTCTCATTTCATTACGTGTAAGACCAAATATGTGGTCTATGTGGTCCTGTGTCCTTGCAAGCGGTTTTACATCGGTAAGACTATCCGTTGCTTGCATGTCAGGATACATGAGCACATACGATCTTTTAGAACAGGTCATGGCTGTCCATGTTTAATATAACATGTCAGGAGCATTCACGCTGGTAACCCAAATGTGTTGGTTTTCTCAGGATTGGAGACCGTCCAGGTGCCAAGAGACGGCGGCGATCGCCACAAGACACTGTTGCAGAAAGAATCGGCCTGGATCCTGAGGACCAACACCCTGGGTCCTCCAGGATTAAATTATAAAAAATGATATGAGCGTGTTCCTGTTGATCTGTAAGGTCCTCCACTATAGTGCTGTTATTGTATTTGCATTGTTTTTAATTCACTATAAGTTGTTTTGTATTTGTCATAGAGCAGCACTGTTGGTGCATTTGTGTATGGGCTGCCGTGGCGACGGCGCTGAGCTGACGGCTTTTTAGCCGTGCCTTTAGCCATACCAGTGAGCCAGAAGAAGTGTGTAAACGTGAAACGTCGCTCCAGTTGTGAACATGCCTGTTTGTCCTATGCACCCTTGGATTTGAATAAAGACACCGTGGAATTGAGTGAGTAGCCATCCCCTTCTTTCTTACTTGTCTGGATTTACATCTGGAGGACTACAGTTTGGAGACCACTATAGAGTGGTCTCTAAACTGTGGCCCTCCAGATGTTGCAAAACTACAACTCCCAGCATGCATCCACATCAGTTTGCTGTCTGGGCATGCTGGGATTTGTAGTTTTGCAACATCCGGAGGGTCACAGTGTGGAGATCACTGTGCGGTGGTTTCTAAACCGTGGCCCTCTAAATCTCACAAAACTACAACTCCCAGCATGCACAAACAGCAAATGGCTGTCTCGCCATGCTGGGAGTTGTAGTTGCATACCTCCAGCTGTTGTATAACTCCCAGCATGCCCTTCAGCGATCAGTACATGCTGGGAGTTGTAGTCTTGCAACAGCTGGATGCACACTGGTTGGAAAATACTGAGTTAGGTAACAGAATCTAATTGAAGGTTTTCCAACCAGTGTGCCTCCATCTGTTGCAAAATTACAAGTCCCAGAATGCATGGTCTGTCAGTGCATGCTGGGAGTTGTAGTTTTGCAACAGCTGGAGGTTTGCCCCCCCCCCCCCCCCCCCCCCCATGTGAATGTACAGGGCACATTCACTCGGGTTGGTTTACAGTAAGTTTCCTACTTTAGGTTTGAGCTGCTGCAAATTTTCCGCTGCAGCGCAAACTCCTAGTGGGAAACTCACCATAAACCCCCGTCCGTGTTAATGTACCCTAAAAAAAACCTACACTACACTAACACATAATAAAGGGTAAAACACTACATATACACCCCCTTACACTGTTCCCCCTAATAACAATGAAAAACGTATTGTACGGCAGTGTTTCCAAAACGGAACCTCCAGCTGTTGCAAAACAACAACTCCCAGCATTTACAGACAGCCACTGACTTTCCAGGCATGCTGGAAGTTTAGCAACAGCTGGAGGCACCCTGTTTGGGAATAGTGATGAGGGGCATAGGCCATATTCGAATTCGCAATATTTCGCCAAAATATGGACGAATATTCGTCATATATTCGCGAAATTCACATATTCGTTATATGTGTTCTTTTTTATGCGCATATGCAAAAATGTATGCGCATATGCGAAAATCGCTGCACGTATGCGCATATTTGTGAATATTGAGCACTCCCTTCTTTTAGGGAACTAATGGGCTAAAGCATTAACTCTTTGATTTTTTACCAGTTGAAACCAATAGGCCATTGTGGTCTATGGGGATCTCATGGTATGTAAAACTGTAAGGTAAGCAGGAGGCTTTTGGGAGTACAGTGTATGGGAGACCCATGCGGGGATTTGAATCCCAAGGTGGGACAGAGTGTTACAGTGTTGTGGTTAAACTTTACTTTCCTGGAGAAGCTGATGAGTTGCCCATAGCAACCAATCAGATCGCTTCTTTCATTTTTCACAAGGCCTCTGTTAAATGAAATAAGAAGTAAAAAAATTTGGAGTTTGAAGAACTGAAGACGGATGCAGTAGCTATCAAGCAGCATGTATTTTATTCATACATGTGAAGCAAAATGCGTTTCAAGGGTATATTCCCTCTTTTTCAATTGAAAAAGAGGGATTATACCCTTGAAACGCATTTTGCTTCACATGTATGAATAAAATACATGCTGCTTGATAGCTACTGCATCCGTCTTCAATTCTTCAAACTCCAAGGCAGCGCCATTGCAAGTCTTTTTTCTGTTTTACCGATTTCTGAAAAATGAAGGAAGCAATCTGATTGGTTTCTATGGGCAACTCAGAAACTTTTCCTCTGGACAGGTTTTGATAAATCTCCCTCTAAATGGGATATTTATCAATACCTGTGCAGAGTAAAGGTTGCTCAGTTGCCCATAGCAACCAATCAGATTGCTTCTTTCATTTTTCAAAGGCCTTTTTTAAAAATGAAAGAAGCAATCTGATTGGTTGCTATGGACAACTGCACCACTCTTCCTCTCACTGGTTTTGATGAATCTGCCCCTTTGTTCCATAACCTCCCATTCATTCATTCATTCATACACAGCCTTACACATTATATCCAGTTTCAATTAACCCCAATAACCATATTTGGTACCCCATTAACCTAGTTCCCACGATATTCGTGATTAAAATTTGAATTGCAAATATTCACGAGCAACACTATTTGGGAATCACTGGTGTATAATACTCCTTTGTCCACCCCTATGCAATCCCTAATTTAGTCCTCAAATGTGCATGGTGATCTCACTCACTTCGGAGCCAGTCGTATTCTAAGGAAACAGTTTAGGGCCACAAATGGGGTGTTTCCGTACTCAGAAATTGCGTTACAAATTTTGGGGGTCTTTTTCTCCTTTTACCCCTTATGAAATGGAAAAGTTGGGGTCTACACAAGCATGTTAGTGTAAAAAAAATGTTACACTAACATGCTGGAGATGCCCCATACTTTTTATTTTCACAAGAGGTAAAAGGAAAAAAAGACCCCCAAAATTTGTAACACAATTTCTCCTGAATACAGAAATACCCCAAATGTGGACATAAAATGCTCTGCGGGCGCACAACAAGGCTCAAGAGTGAGAGCGCACCATGTACATTTGAGGCCTAAATTGTTGATTTTTTTTAATGGGTGGCTGACTTCACAGCGGTTTTGACATAAATGCAAAACAATAAATACCCACATGTGACCCCATTTTGGAAACTACACCCCTCATGGAATGTTACAAGGGGTATAGTGAGCCTTAACACCCCACAGGTGTTTGACAATTTGTCGTTAAAGTTGGATGGGAAAATGAAAAAACGTTTAACTAAAATGCTGGTGTTACCCTAAATTATTCATTTTCACAAGAGAAAATAGGAAAAAAAGCCCCCCAAAATTTGTAACCCCATTTCTTACGAGTAAGAACATACCCCATATGTGGATGTAAAGTGCTCTGCGGGCGAACTACAATGCTCAAGAGGGAAGGAGCGCCACTGGGCTTTTTGAGAGAAAATTTGTCTGGAATTGAAGGCCACGTGTGTTTACAAAGCCCCCATGGTGCCAGCCTCCAGCTGTTGCTTAACTCCCAGCATGCCTGGACAGTCAGTGGCTGTCTGGAAATGCTGCGAGTTGTTGTTTTGCACACCTTTGCTGCACATTATTTTCCATTCCATAACTCAGAACAGTTCTAAATGTTTTATTTCAATGAAGGTTTAAGATTTTTGAAGATTGATTATAAAACCGGTCTTGTTTTCTAGATTTGCTCCTCCGTCCATAGTTTTGTGCATCACTCTTGTTGGAAGTAAAATCTAATCCCCACTTATTCGAGTGGGAGTCTCTACAAACCTTCCGCTCCATGGCTGAGCGCTCATCCACTGGATGTGGCAGGAACGCTGCTCGTAAAATAGTAATTGCAAAGATAATGGCTACAGAGACAGAGATAAGTCATTTTTACAGCGCATTTGTTCTGAACCCTGTACTAACATACATTGCAGAATCTGTCTGTACCTCCGCTAATGAACAGTGATTAATAGAGCTCCGGCTCCTCTCCTCAATGCCGCCATATAGGCACAATGGATACCAGGACATTCTCAACCCAACAGTCAATGTAAATGTCACCGAACCGACCCTCCTACAACTCTATTAACTCTTCTATTACGATGCTGTTCATTCATTTTTCATATACATTAGTTTCATCTTGGAAGAAATAATTAGACTTCAGAAGTGATTTCCCCATAGACAATAACCTTGTCATCTGTAAATCATTGCAGACTGTGCTGGCTGCTTGTAATAAAGGACAAGGTAATGTCTGCTATTGTTTTCTAAATAGTGAACCCTGAATCTTAGGTAACTTCTACGAAACGGTGCTTCCCTCCTCCCCACCAAACCATTATAATCAGGACCCTTTACTCTCTTGCTCAGATCCTGTTCACATTACCTTCATGACATACCTTTGGGCAGGCTGACCAGATTTCCTTAAAGGGGTACTCTGCTGCTCAGCGTTTGGAACAAACTGTTCCGAACGCTGGAGCCGGGAGCTCGTGACGCTATAGCCCTACCTCCTCATGACGTCACGCTCTGCCCCCTCAATGCAAGTCTATGGGAGGGGGCATGACGGATGCCACGCCCCCTCCCATAGACTTGCATTGAGGGGGCGGGGCATGGCATAATGAGGGGTGGGATTATGGCGTCATGAGCTCCCAGCACCGGCTCCAGTGTTTTGAACAGTTTGTTCCAAACACTGAGCAGCGGAGTATCCCTTCAAGACAAAAAACAGTACAGGGTTACAGGATGTAATGCACAACTGTGATGGTGGTGGTGCACGTGGTGGCATAGTCATATCTGGGTGGTTTAGCTATATCTGATCATAGTAGGGGTACAGACAGAATGCGTTTCAGCGCAGATGGGCTTCCTCAGAGAGCTTCCTTCACAAGAGCTGTTACAACTCAGCTTCCTCTCTCTGGAATGACCTCTGCAAAGGTCTCAGAGCACATTCAGAAACCTTTCCCAATTATGTGCGTGTCTATTGTGAGTCATTGTCTATTGTGTCTATGTCCACGGGGCTAAATTCAAATTCTGTTAAAAATATTAGGCGAGATGGCTGCCCACTTAATAATGTACAAAAATAAAATATAAAAATCTGATTTTTTTTTATCAATAGAAATAGCAACAGTTTAGAAAAGAAAACATATTTAAAAAAAAAACTAAAAAACTTTGTATTAAAATAATAAAATGCTAATTGTTCTATAAATCCTAAATATGGTACAATGTAGTCTGTGTAATGATATCCTGTAGACGTCGGGTAAGACATTGAGTGATTCCTGAAGTGTGGACATCAGTATTCTCACATACCCCCCCTTTCTTCCGCCCATCTGCGGTTTGTATAGGACCAGGAGCCGATCTCATTACCACCTCCAGTGGTTCTTGAACTGCTGCCATGTGTGATTCATTATGTTATGTTCCGGGTTGTCATTGGACTCTGCTCATTTAATGTTTCCCTGCAACAAGTTCCATCACATGTAGCTTAAAAAAATCCCCCGCTGACCAGTTAAAATGATCGCAAATGAAAGGTTTCAGACCCCACTGTCTTCTTTATATCTGCTTGTTAGGTTGTTACCACCTGCGTAGCCGAAAGGGCATGCACTGTAAAAGGTGAATGAAACCTTGACTCCATCAGTCTACAAAAAGTAGACTAAAAAAGAAGCTAATAATCTGCTGTGTTCTGTGACACAATCCTGGGTATAAATGTATTCCTTGTCACTCTATGGTTTTTGCATTGCTTGTCTTGTTCTACAATGTCTCCGCAAACCATCTCTATGATCATTATGACAACTCTCGTTCCTCCTGGCTCCATCCTCCAATTAATTCCCCATTATCTCCTGCAGGCTTCTTGCCTACACACTGGCTTCTTCGAGGGTTCTCCCCTACCTCTTAAAGGGGTACTCTGCCCCTAGACATCTTATACCCTATCCAAAGGATAGGGGATAAGAGGTCTGATCGCAGGGATCCTGCCGCTGGGAACCACCGCGATCTCCCTTCGGCACTCGGTGTTTGTTAAGAGCATCGGGTGCAGCGCCAGATGCTTGTGACATCCTGTTCATGCCCCGCTCATAGACGGCAGTCCTGCCCCCTCCCATAGACTTGCATTGAGGTGATGTGGCCGTGACGTCATGAGCGGGGCGTGACCCTGACATCACGAGCCTCCGCCTCGCCAGTCATGGGGCACAGAGCAAAGTTTGCTCCGTGCATCGGATGTCTGGGGTGCCGCAGCCGTGATTGCTGGGGTCCCCAGTGGCGGGACCCCCGTGATCAGACATCATATTCCTATCCTTTGGATAGGGGATAAGATGTCTAGGGGCGGAGTACCTCTTTAATTATTTCCATGGACTCCTTCCAATCACATTTTGACACCACCAACAAATGACCCACCTGGCATATGGTGCTATTGATATCTGAATCTCCACATATCATTTCCATCTCTGGAGGAGTGCAGTATGTTTACAGCAGTGTTTTCCAAACAGTGTACCTCCAGCTGTTGCAAAACTACAACTTCCAGAAAGCCTGGACAGCCAAAGGCATGTATGAAGCTTGGTAAGCAGTGAAGAAATAGCAGTGCTGCAGCCCTGTCAATCAGCTGATCAGTAGGGGAATCAAGAGTGTGATGGCCTTGATCTGAAATTGATCCTAAGGATAGGCTATCAATATTTAAGGTGTACCTGTTTTATCACAGAAAAAAATAATATGTATATGTTACTCACTTGCAGATGCTTTACATGTCTTTTTTATGTGCCCTAACTCACAATGCATTCACTGCCTTCCTGAGTCTGCTGTGCTGTGCTGGGTCTCTTAGGGTGCATGCACACCACGTTTTCACTCTGGCAGGATCTGGCGGGGGGAGGGGAAAACAGTGTGCTCCTGTACCCCAGCTAGACCGATGCCCTAATCCATTGACTTTAATGAGCCGACCGGAGTCACCATTTTACTCCGGTCGGCTCATTTTTGACCCGTATCTGGTTTTCTGACCGGACCTCAAAACGTAGTATACTACGTTTTGAGGTCTGGTCAGAAAACCGGATACGGGTCAAAAATGAGCCGACCGGAAAAACAGTGACTCCGGTCGGCTCATTAAAGTCAATGGATTAGGGCGTTGGTCCGGCTGGGGTACGGGAGCGCACGGTTTTCCCCTCCCCCGCCGGATCTGGCAACCGTAGAGTGAAAACGTGGTGTGCATGCACCCTTATTCCAATCGCTACAGGCTGCTCTGTAACCCCCTCCTCACTGTTTTCATACTCTGGTCTGATACAGGACAGGGGTAAGCA
Organism: Hyla sarda; assembly: GCF_029499605.1. Lineage (NCBI taxonomy): Eukaryota > Metazoa > Chordata > Amphibia > Anura > Hylidae > Hyla > Hyla sarda. The sequence continues at coordinate 29,081,248 of NC_079194.1, forward strand.
CAGAGGATTGCTAGTGCTGCCCTTACTTCCTGGATTTTGTCCTTGCCTGTGCTTTAGCTTGGACAAAGATGATGCTGTAGCCAGAAAGGATTATATTCTGGATGGCATAAGCCATAATTTCTATAAAAAGGAGAAACATGTTTTCATTAGGTACATTAGAAAGGTTAATGTTTTGCCAAGATGTACAACACATAAAAAGTTTTTGTTTCTGACAGTTCCTCTTTAAAGTTCCAGAAAATCCCTTTAAACATACAAAATATACCAAATGATCCAAGCTAATTTCCCTAAAACACCTCTCTCCCTTCCGTCTCAAATTGTAGATAAAGCTGATAAATATTTAAAGGAAAACGGTCACCCGTTTACCCGCACTATAACCTTATACACCGGGTGAACAGGAGACCGATGCGGGGTCGGACTGCTATACCTACCTGCAGTCTAGAGCTCCGATCCTCCAAAGGTCCCCCTCTTCCAGCACTGACTTGTGTTTTGAGGTGGGGCCCACCAGCTAGATTTAAATATTCATAAGCACCGGTCACGTGAGCGCTCAGTCAGCAAGCCGCCTCAAAGCACACGTCAGCGCTGGAAGAGGGGGACCTTTGGAGGATCGGGGCTCCGGACTGCAGGTAGGTATAGCAGTCCGAGACCCCGCATCGGTCTCCTGTTCACCTGCACTATAACCCAATAGATTTTTTTTGTGTCCCAGAACATAAGCTATTCATGCCCTTCACCTTCTTACAATCCTGTGACAACCCACTGCAGCAGGAGCCTCTCCCCTATTCTGTGTCTACAATAGGAAACAAAGATTGTTAAGCCTGCCGCTGTCCATCCCATAGCCATTTACAAACAGAAAATGTGATAAAGTGATCAGGGGGATTTAGTTTATTTATCCCTGTAGCAAGTTTAGTTTACTCTGTTTTATTCATTTGGGATTTTTTTTAAACATTTTGATCCCATGTCTTCTATAACAGTGAAGAACGATAGCAGACAGTGTTGCTGCAAGCTCCGGGTATCATGTTAGCTCCCATGGTTCATATAATCTGGAAAGTAATATAAATCACTCTATACATCTCAATTCTGAGTCTGTTTTGGGATGACAGAGGCAGAAAATGATTTACTAACCCTATAAGAAATGAAGTGAAGCTAATGTGAATTGTAAATGTACCGATGGTTTATGTAAGTCAGGGAGAAGCTCCCAGTTCCTGGTTTCATTTGGAATGTGGTAAATGTAACAACTATATCTTCATCTGATCCTGTCGGAGAGATGGAACGTGTAACACACAACAACAAGAATAACCGGGTAGGGAAGATGTGATGGTAGAGGTTTGATGCTCAATAAAATCATTTAGGATTTTATTCTTTACTTACGTGGGGCCATCATTTATTTTATTGATCTGCGCACTATTAAAGTTGACATTATTGTCTTTATTTTTATGTTTTCCTTCAAATACACAAAGTCCATGCTAACAAAATAAATTCATAAAATGTATTACTCCTAATGTCATACATTTCAAATTCAAGGTTATTTTTTTTTTTAGAATATTATGCCTATTTTATTTTTTATTTTTGTTAAATTGGGGCCTTGTGCTAAAATTAAAATAAATACATAATAAATAAATACATTATTAACTAAATAAATGAAATGAAACAATGGAAAAATGAAAACAGAATTTTAGAAATGTTCCCAAATTTATTAAAGAAAATATATATTTTTGCATGTATATATATACACAAGTATTTAGACTAGGGATCGACCGATATCGTTTTTTTAGGGCCGATACCGATAATCGGTGGAGGTTAGGGCCGATAGCAGATAACTTGTACCGATATTCCGGTATAAGTTATCGGCTATTTATCCCCCCTCGACACCACTGCAGGTCGCTTTAAATCAATGCACTGCAGTGGCTTTTGCGGTGCCATAGGCCGCCGCCACCACCTGCTTCTCTCCCCCTACCTGTCAGGGTGGTCCGGGCCAACCATCCTTCCTGTAGTGTCTGGCAGTGGCGTCGCTAGGGGGGGGGGCAGAGGGGGCCATGGCTCCCCCTAGATCAGGCCGTGCCCCCCCTTGGGCCCCCCCCAATTTAAAATAAATAGGGATGTCCCGATACATTGATGGCTCCGCCCCCAGCACAGGAGAGGACAGGCCGAGAGCTGACAGGTCACACAGCAGAGCGTCCCTTCCTGTGAGGTGAGTGATGTCCCGTGTCCTCCCTCTCTCCCCCTGATCAGCAGTATAACCCGGGGCTGAGTAATGTGTATAGCAGCAGTCCAGAGGGGTCACTTTCCCTCCTCCAGTGTCCACAGGTCACCAACAGGCCACATTATCACAACAATTTTTGGGAAAAATCGCGGCAAAAATTGCGCGCTTTTACCGCGATTTTTCGTAAATCGCGGTAAAACAGCGCAATTTTTGCCGCCATTTTTCCATAAATTGTTCTGGTAATGTGGCCTGTTGGACACCTGTGGACACTGGAGGAGGGAAAGTGACCCCTCTGGAAGGACAACATGTGAACACATTAACCCCTCAAGGGTACATTCACATGTACAGGATCTGCTGCATATTTTTGCTGCATATTTTGTGAAGCTGATTTTGCAACCCATTAGCTTCAATAGGTAGCAAAATCAGCTGCAGAAAATATGCAGCAGATCCTGTACGTGTGAGCGTATCCTAAGGGCTCATTCAGGGGTGGATCCACAGTGTATTTTACGCTGCGGATCCGCCGACAATGGACCCTAGAGTGCTGCCTCTATCTGTGCCTGCTCATAATGGCAATCCTCCGCTACGAGCAGACACGCTTTGATGTGTATACTCGCACACATCATGGCCGCTCCTCCTGCTCTCTGAACTAGGCCGAGAGCAGCCGCGATGTGTGCATTGTCGGGGAATCCACAGCGTAAAATATGCTGAGGATCCCTCCGTGTAAATGAGCCCTAAGGCCACAAGGCGTATGTGTACGCACAGTGCCTGCTCCCACTGTGTTGTATAAATCATTAGCTAGAACCCTCGGCTAATGCCAGACATCACCAATCAGGCTGATGTCTGACATTAACACTTTAGATGCCGCTATCAAAGTTGATGCAGTGTCCAAAAGTTTTAACGCCTTAAGGTCCGAGCGTTTTTCCGTTTTTGTACTTTTGTTTTTTCCTCCTCACCTTTTAAAAACCATAACCCTTTCAATTTTGCACCTAAAAGTCCATATCATGGCTTATTTTTTGCGCCACCAATTCTACTTTATAATGACATCAGTCATTTACCCAAAAATCTATGGCAAAAACGGAAAAAAAATTATTGTGTGTTATATATATATATACAGCAACAGAAGAATGCAGCAGCACACTGCCAGCACAAGGATATAGGTGAAACATGAATATGCAGTTAAAACATGGAGAGCTATACAGCTATGGTGTAATAGATGCCAATGTGAAACTATGAAATAGTGAGGCACTTAGCTCGCAAATTTGTCTCCGCCGGCGGTCAAATAGCTTGGACCGTCCCACCGCGATAAGGTGGCCTCCTTGGGACGGACCCTACACTGTGAATATGCCTCTGTGTGAACAGTTCAGTAAGCATGGCAGGATCTGGAACATCCAAGACACCTTATATACACACCTGATAGAGGTGGGTGGGGTGCAAGGCCAACATGGAGGTAGCCACTCCCCCGTATGTGCAATACAGACAAAGAATAAGTCAGCCAGCACTTTAGTTGATACCAAACTATTATATGGACCTGGCCTACAGGTATTGCACATACGGGGGAGTGGCTACCTCCATGTTGACCTTGCACCCCACCCACCTCTATCAGGTGTATATAAGGTGTCTTGGATGTTCCAGATCCTGCCATGCTTACTGAACTGTTCACACAGAGGCATATTCACAGTGTAGGGTCCGTCCCAAGGAGGCTACCTTATCGCGGTGGGACGGTCCAAGCCATTTGACCGCCGGCGGAGACAAATTTGCGAGCTAAGTGCCTCACTATTTCATAGTTTCACATTTGCATCTATTACACCATAGCTGTATAGCTCTCCATGTTTTAACTGCATATTCATGTTGCACCTATATCCTTGTGCTGGCAGTGTGCTGCTGTATTCTTCTGTTGCTGTATATCTAGCCTAGTAGCGTGCACCTGTAGGCCAGACCCATATAATAGTTTGGTATCAACTAAAGTGCTGGCTGACTTATTCTTTGTCATATATATATATATGTGTATATGTGTATATATATATATATATATATATATATATATATATATATATACACACATACACACGTTTTTAAATTGCCCCCCCACTTTTGTCACTGGCCCCCCATGTGTCCCCCCTAAAATTGAATGCTGGAGACGCCACTGGTGTCCGGTGCCATTCCAGGTGGAGGGTGAACCGGTCCGGGCTGTCCTTCTTCTCCGGCGGTCATCTTCTCCACTCCGCGCAGGCTCCGGCTTAGTACGCTGCATAGACGCCGCTGCGCAGTAACGCCCGTGCGCAGCGACGCACCTGACGCAGCGGCGTCTATGCAGCGTACTAGGCCGGAGCCTGCCCGGAGTGGAGAAGAGGACCCCTGGAGAAGAAGGACAGCCCGGACCGGTTCACCCTCCACCCAGAATGGCACCGGACACTACAGGAAGGATGGATGGCCCGGACCACCCCTATTACGGGTAAGTTTATTTTTTATTGATTCGGAGGGTGGGGGAGGGGCCCGACCGGTATAGCGGTATGGGCAAAAATCCATACCGGTATACCGCCCAGCACTACGGTGGGGGTGCGACGCGGTAGGTCGGGGGGGAGGGGGGGGGGGGCGGTCGCGGTGCGGCGGGTCGGGGGGGGGGGCGGTCGCGGTGTGGTGGGGGCGGTGCGGGGGGGCGGGGCATTATCGGCTTATCGGCAGGGTAATTGCCGATACCGTTAATGCCCAAAATCGTGATTATCGGCCGATAATATCGGCCATACCGATGATCGGTCGATCCCTAATTTAGACCCTGTTCAATGGCGCATGAAATTTAACATTGGCTCCTCCCATTCCTCTTAATCATCTCTGAGATGTTTGATCATCTTCAGTGGGGTCACCTGCGGTTAATTCAGCTGGTTGGATATGAGTTGTGTATATATATATATATATATATATATATATATATATATATATATATTTATTATTGACTTGGAGGACTGTCTATTTGGCTACTTCTTGATATAATATTTTTATAATTTGGACAATTCGGAATGTAACAATACTACATATGTTTATTATTATTTTATTTTTATTAATTGTATTACGGTATTTATTTTTTGTAAAATGGGAAATGAAGGCTGATTTTATTCTTTCATTGTTTATATAAGTAAAAAAAAACATTAAGTCTCTATAGCGGGCCATCATTTAAGAGGCAATATGGCGGCTTGAGGCAGGTAAGGGGTCCCATAGCCACAATTTTAGCTTTTCGCACCATTCCAACCCTGATCCTATTCAGGGAATTTGTGACAAACAAGAATTCTATTAATAAATAAATAATTGCATAAATAAATAAAAAGAATCTTAACCCCTTAAGGACCGGGTTTTTTTTCCGTTTTTTGCATTTTCGTTTTTTGCTCCTTGCCTTTAAAAAATCATAACTCTTTCAATTTTGCACCTAAAAATCCATATGATTGCTTATTTTTTGCGCCACCAATATTCTACTTTGTAAGGACGTCAGTCATTTTGCCCAAAAATCTAGGGTGAAACGGGAAAAAAATCATTATGCGACAAAATTGAAAAAAAAAACGCTGTTTTGTAATTTTTGGGGGCTTCCGTTTCTACGTAGTACATTTTTCGGTAAAAATGAAACCTTATCATTATTCTGTAGGTCCATACGGTTAAAATGATACCCTACTTGTATAGGTTTTATTTTGTCGTACTTCTGGAAAAAATCATAACTACATGCAGTTAAATTAATACGTTTAAAATTGTCATCTTCTGACCCCTAAAACTTTTTTAATTTTCCGTGTATGGGGCCATATGAGAGCTAATTTTTTGCGCCGTGATTTTAATGGTACCATGTTTGCATTGATAGGAATTATTGATCGCTTTTTATTCATTTTTAAATGATATAAAAAGTGACCAAAAATGCACTATTTTGACTTTGGAATTTTTTGTGCGCACGCCATTGACCGAGCGGTTTAATTAATGATATATTTTTATAATTCGGACATTTCCGCACTCGGTGATACCATATATGTTTATTTTTATGTTTATTTACACTGTGTTTTTTTTTTTTTTTATGGGAAAAGGGGGGTGATTCAAACTTTTAATAGGGGAGGGGTTAAATGATATTAATTCTCTTTTTTTTTCACTTTTTTTTTGCAGTGTTATAGCTCCCATAGGGACCTATAACACTGCACACACTGATCTCTTATACTGATCATTGTTATCCCATAGGGTCCTATAACACTGCACACACTGATCATTGTTATCCCATAGGGACCTATAACACTGCACACACTGATCTTTATCATTGATCGATCACTGGTTTCTCATAAGAAACCAGTGATCGATGATTCTGCCGCTTGACTGCTCATGCCTGGATCTCAGGCACTGAGCAGTCATTCGGCGATCGGACAGCGAGGAGGCAGGTAGGGGCCCTCCCGCTGTCCTGCAAGCTGTTCGGGCTGCCGCGATTTTGCCGCGGCTATCCTGAACAGCCCACTGAGTTAACCGGCACTTTTTACTTTCACTTTTAGCCACGCGGCTCAGCTCTGAGCGCGTGGCAAAAGGGTTAATAGCGCGCGGCGCCGCGATCGGTGCTGCGCGCTATTAGCGGCGAGTCTCGGCTTCACTATGATGCCGAGCCCGCCGTGATATGATGCGGGGTTACCGTGAAACCCCGCATTATATCACGGGAGCAGGACCAAGGACGTACCTGTACATCCTTGGTCCTTAAGGGGTTAAAGGGGAACTCTGGTGGGAAACAAGTGGGAAACAAACATTTTAAAATCAACTGAAGCCAGAAAGTTAAACATAGGAACTGTCCACAATAGAAGAAAATCTCCATAAAAAACCTTTCCTGCTCTGGACAGTTCCTTACACAAACAGAGGTGTCAGCAGAGAGCCCTGTTGTCAGACTGAAAAGAACTACAGAAATTTCTCTGTACTTTATCTGGAGCATACAGCAGCTGATAAGTACTAGAAGGATTAAGATTTTTAATAAAAGTAATTTACAAATCTGTTTAGCTTTCTGGCAGCGGTTGATTTAAGAAAAAACATTTTTCCACTGGAGTACCCCTTTTAGTCTGTGACTTAATCATCCCAAGCAAAACCCTATACAAAAAATACACAAAAGAAGATATTAGATCAAGGTGCACAGTTTGCACATCCCACACATGTTCATTAGAGTTTGTACTTGCAGAAATGTTGAAATGGCGGACATGTAACACCTGGACTTGCACATTTGAAAGGCATTATATTTCAGAGCGCTAATGTACTGCCAAAACTATACTACGCGCCATTTATAAAACTACAACTGTATCATTTACGCTCAGAACTGCCTTCATGCAGCTTTGTATCTGGCCATTATATCGCTCCTTCCTTTTAGATCCGAGTTTCTTGGCTTAGAAATTCGCCACAACTGTGGTATTGGAGTCACAGCACTCGTGTGAAGCCAGGAAATCATACTTATGTCTTGGCTTCACATGACTGCTGGGATGGAACATTTAAAGGGTTATTCCCAAGATCTCAATGGTGGCTTGGTGTGTCCTCTGTGCCAAAACAACAATCTTTGCAAATACAATACATTTTAAATAATATAGTATTTCTTATTACCTTCCCCTCATCCATACAGTAGACATTGTTGTTGTTTCCTCATTGCTAATGGACCTGTCCTCCAATGGTACCATATATACTCGAGTATAAGCCGAGTTTTTCAGCACGATTTTTCGTGCTGAAAACACCCCCCTCGGCTTATACTCGAGTGAACTCTCCACCCGCAGTGGTTTTCAACCTGCGGACCTCCAGAGGTTTCAAAACTACAACTCCCAGCAAGCCCGGGCAGCCATCGGCTGTCCGGGCTTGCTGGGAGTTGTAGTTTTGAAACCTCCGGAGGTCCGCAGGTTGAAGACCACTGCGCCCTTCGACATCATCCAGCCCCCTCTCACCCCCTTTAGTTCTGTACAGTACTCACCTCCGCTCGGCGCTGGTCCGGTGCTGCAGGACTGTCCGGTGGGGAGGTCGTCCGGTGGAATAGTGGTTCCGGGCTGCCATCTTCACCGGGGAGGCCTCTTCTTAGCGCTTCGGGCCCGGCCCCAGAATAGTCACGTTGCCTTGACGACGACGCAGAGGTACGCTCATTACCAACGTACTTCTGCGTCATCGTCAAGGCAACGCCTCTATTCTGGGCCACCGGACGACCTCTCCACGGGACAGTCCTGCAGCACCGGACCAGCGCCGAGCGGAGGTGAGTACTGTACAGAACTAAAGGGGGTGAGAGGGGGCTGGATGATGTCGAAGGCCGCAGTGGTCTTCAACCTGCGGACCTCTGGAGGTTTCAAAACTACAACTCCCAGCAAGCCCGGACAGCCGATGGCTGCCCCTTGCTTGCTGGGAGTTGTAGTTTTGAAACCTCTGGAGGTCCGCAGGTTGAAGACCACTGAGGGCGGTATGATGACAAGAGGATGATGAAGGGGGGTGGGGATGATGACAAGGGGATGATGAAGGGGGGTGGGGATGATGACAAGGGGATGATGAAGGGGGGGGTGTGGGATGATGACAAGGGGATGATTAAGGGGGTGTGGGATAATGACAGGTGATGATGATGAGGGTCTGGATGATTACAGGGTGATGATGATGTTAATGACGGGGGTCTGGATGATGACAGGGGGGGGATGATGTATTTCCCACCCTAGGCTTATACTCGAGTCAATAACTTTTCCTGGGATTTTGGGTTGAAATTAGGGGCCTCGACTTATACTCGGGTCGGCTTATACTCGAGTATATACGGTACTCCACTTTAACAGCTAATCCTGCCCAGTGTGCCCTCTGTACCATGATGCATAAAACAGCCGGCCCCTGCCATTTTTGGAGCTGACTTAAAGGGGAACTTTGGTGTTTTTTTTTTTTTAAATCAACTGGTACCAGAAAGTTAAACAGATTTGTAAATTACTTCTATTTAAAAATATTAACCATTCCAGTACTTATCAGCTGCTGTATGCTCCAGAGGAAGTTCTTTTCTTTTTGAATTTTTTTTTTTTTTTTTTTCAAAGTAAAATTTTTATTGCGTTTTTGAAGTGTAGGTAAATACAAATTTCACATAAAACGTACAATGAATAACAAAGCCAGTGTGACAAAGCAACCAATACAGTCGGTGATCCCCATGGCTGAGTCCGAACATGGTAAATTCAGTCAATGAGAAGAAACATAACCGTAAAACCAGAGTAACTATATCTCATGCAAACATTTCTACGGATATAGCTGGAGTAGGAGAATAACAAAAAGTGCCAGCGTAAGACCCTGGAACTCCGGGCCATGCCACGTCAGTATGGGGGTGTATCTGCACTGATAAGGGGCAATAACATCTAGACGTTTGAGTTCCAATACACTTTCCCGGGGTTAAAGGTCACCAGATGTCATCACCGGCTAGAAGTAGTGTAAACTGATAGAAGACACTCAAAGACTAAGAAGGGGGAGAACCAAGAAATGGGAAATAGCAAGGAGATCTGGAGGTAGGAAGGGGAAGGGACGAAGAGGGAGGATGGAGCAGGGGAGGGGAGGGCAATACGACAGGGGAAACAAAAGGAGAGAGAGAATGGAGAGACAGATATAAAGGAACGAACATGACTTACCCCTCGGTGAGGGCAAAGCCAAGAAACCCCAGGGCACATGAGCAGAGCATGAGCAGTGACTAGGAATGAGATTTAAGTGGCAATGTGAAGGGTCTCAAACTCAGCGGAAGATGCAAACTCCACCCACGGTCTCCATATGCTGTAAAACCTATCAAGCTGTCTACGTGAGTCGGCAAGGAGTTCCTCCATTTTATGTAAATGTGAAACCTCACGCAGCCAGTATGAGATTGTAGGAGGTGTGGTCGACCTCCATAATCTCGGGATTATAGATCTAGCTGCTAATAAAGAGAAACTGAAGTAGACGGATTGAGTACCTAGGGAAGCCACTGCAGGGAATCGATAAAAGAATCAACTTTGGGCTTTTCGGGACAGGATGCGAGAGCAATTTAGACATTATATCCAGGGCTTGCATCCAGAAGTTGGATAAGGCCGGACAATCCAACCAAATATGCATCATGGTGCCACCCGGGCCTCCACATCGCCAGCATGTAATTGTAAAATTTGGATAGATGTGAGCCAGTAACGTTGGTACCCTGTACCATCGAGTGATGATTTTGTAATTTGTCTCATGGGCCTTACTAGATATGGATAACCGGGGCACCACGAGAACACAGTTTTCTATTCTCCCTCGGATATGGAGTCATCCAGTTCTCTCTCCCAAGCCGAGCAGAAGGCCATATCCCCACTAGAGGAGGCTTCTAGAAGAAGGGCATATATGGTGCTGACGGATCTATACGTGGAAGCTGCGGACGCACATAAGCGTTCGAAACCAGTGAGGTCCCTGTGTAAGGCCAGTGTGTCCTTATGCATGTTATAAAAATGGGTGAGTTGGGTGTATTGGTATACATGAGTAGGTGAAGGTTCGGAACCCAGCAGTAGTTCAGAGATGGGTTTCAGGCCAGTAGGGTGCAGTAAATCTCCAAATGTTATCCCATCATCCCTCCAACAGGTAAGGAAACAAAAGTAAGGGGGCAGGTGGGAATGCCGGGTTACAAAATAGCGAAGTTAGAGAGCCTGAGGAGGGGGAGATGAGCGTGTGTTTTAGCATGTCCTGTAGGTTGCGAACAACGAAGCGGCAATCGGAGGGACATCTGACAGACCCTTTCTAGGAAATGTTGTTTCTGAAAGCCACAACAAGGATTTGAATGAAGTCTGCAGGGATCTACTCTCAAAAGATACCCACTGTTTTTTCGCTCCATTATGAAAGCCATCTAGTACTCTAGTGAGGGAGGCTGCTAAGTGGTAGGAATTAAAATCTGGCAGAGCCAACCCACCAGTTTTTTAGTCCTGATCAATGTTGGTCTGGCCAGGCTGGTGTGACGCCGCGCCCAGACGAAGCCAGTCTGAATCGCAGAGACCTCCTGGAAGAAGGAGCGCGGTAGATGTATAGGGATGCCAGAAAACGGAAGTACGTTCATTTTGAATAAATTTATTCTTTCCAGCCATGAGAAGTCTCTGCGTTCCCACCTGGCCAAGTCAGAGCGCAGCGTCTGCAGAAGCAGGGGAAAATTAAGGCGGTAGGTATCTGCCAGATCAGTGGGGAGCCATATACCCAGGTACTTTAATGAGTGAGTGTTCAACTTGAACGGATAAGAGGTTTTCAAAGACTGGAGTGTGTGAGAGGGGATGGAGATATTTAATGTTTCGCACTTCGAGGGATTAAGTTTGTAATTGCTAACCCCCGAGAATTTACGAATAGTAGTTAGGAGAGAGGGCAAGGAGATCAGCGGAGAGGACAGGAACACTAGCAAGTGGTCCGTACATAGGACATACAAGAGTGGGGACAGCGGGCATCCCTGCCATGTGCCATTACTTATGGAGAAGGGTGCAGAAACATGGCGATTTATGCGAAGTTGCGCTTGGGGGTGGTCGTACAATGCCAGGATTCGGGATATCATGTTCCTACCCAGGCCTATTTGAGTGAACGTAGTGGCCAGAAAGTCCCAATCCACCCAATCAAAGGCCTTCTCCGGGTTGAGAGATAGAAGTAGCAATGGGATCTTGAAGCGTTTAGCGTAATGTATGGAGGAGATCGCTCTCAGCATATTGTCCCGTGCCTCTCAACCTCGAACAAAGCCCACTTGATCAGGGTGGACCAGGGACCAATCTATTAGCCAACAATTTTGCGAATTGTTTTGCATCTACATTTATCAATGATATTGGCCTATAACTGGGACAAAGCAACAGATCTTTGTCTTTTTGAATTTATTTTCTGTCTGACCACAGTGCTCTCTGCTGACACCTCTGTCCATGTCAGGAACTGCCCAGAACAGCAGAGGATTGCTATGGGTATTTTCTCCTGCTCTGGACAGTTCCTGACATGGACAGAGGTGTCACCAGAGAGCACTGAAGTCGGACAGAAAAGAACAACTCAACTTCATGTGTAGCATACAGCAGCTGATAAGTGCTGGAAGGGTAAAGATTTTTAAATAGAATTAATTTACAAATCTGTTTAACTTTCTGGCACCAGCTGATTGAAAAAATAAAATAAATACAATTTTCCACCGGAGTACCCCTTTAACTACTGAGCCTCATCCATGATTCCTAACTGTTATTACTGCTGTGTGATCCTGGCTTTATAGGGTAACATCTGCAATCAGTTCTGTTTCCTTTTCCTATTCCTAGTGACAGATTGACTCTAGATTTATAGTTAAAGGGGTACTCCGACCCTTAAAAAAATATTATACCCGTATCCTTTTGATAGGGGATAAGATGTCTGATCTCGGGGGTCCCGCCAGCGGCGGGACCCCCGCGATCAGACATCTTATCCCCTATCCTTTGGATATCCTTTTGGATAAGATGTCTAGTAGAGGAGTACCCCTTTAAAACTTTTATTTTTTTTAAATCAATTGGTGCCAGAAAGTTAAACAGATTTGTAAATTACTTCTATTAAAAAATCTTAATCCTTCCAGTACTTATTAGCTGCTGGATACTGCAGAAGAAATTATTTTCTTTTTGGAACACAGAGCTCTCTGCTGACATCACGAGCACAGTGCTCTCTGCTGACATCTCTGTCCATTTTAAGAACTGTCCAGAGTAGGAGAAAATCCCCATAGCAAACCTATGCTGCTCTGGTCAGTTCCTATAATGGACAGAGATGTCAGCAGAGAGCACTGTGCTCGTGATTTTTAGCAGAGAGCTCTGTGTTCCAAAAAGAAAATAATTTCCTCTGTAGTATTCAGCTGCTAATAAGTACTGGAAGGTCTAAGATTTTTTTTTTGATAGAAGTCATTTACAAATCTGTTTAACTTTCTGGCACCAGTTGATTTAAAAAAAAAAAAAAAAAAGTTTTACACCGGAGTACCCCTTTAAGGCTGCTACTGCTCCTTACTATTCAAACTATAAGCCAACACATACAGAACATACAGAAGAGCGATGCTGGTCAGAAAATACCCAGACTTGCCAAAAAAGTTTTTCAGTAAATATAATTTAACATATTAAACCATTCTAAACTGCAGCGAAGCTGCCTCCAATGGCCGAGAGCTGTGTGATCTATCAGCCGCTTCCTCAGAATAACAAGCGAAATGTTTCCCTGCCCGCTTGCTCACGGGAGAGATGCCTCCTCTCGGAAGGTTTGCCACTTGTCATGGTGCGAAATTAAATCACCGATCACAGACTATTCCGCTCTCTCTCAGGAATGATTTGCTTTGCGACCGAAAAACCTCGACTTCCTTAATAAAATTATATTTTCTTATTTTATCTCACAATAAGAACTAATTAAGTATTTTTTTATTATTATTTTTTTTATTATTATTATTCCGACAGTATTTGGGTGAGGGTGACCTCAATTACGGGAGTGGAACCGTTTAGATTGGCGATTCCTGATGGCTGGAGGATTGCAAATTAAATGAAACGGCATTTCATAAAATTATTCCCTCCATGTCCGGAGGGTAGGAGACTGTGCCGCATGTCTTACCAACACCTTATGTGATACGCATCGCATGCACGCCATGTTACGTATACAGTGGTCCCTCAACATATGATATTAATTGGTTCCAGGAGAACCATCATATGTTGAAACCATCATATGTCGAGTACATATGTCTATGTAAAAATGGTAATTGGTTCTGGGGTCTCGGAACCATTGTATGTTGAATACATATCTCTATGGGGGAAATGCTAATTGGTTCTGGGATGACCATTGTATGTGGAGTGTATGGGGAGTGTTTAACAAACTAAGGTGCCTCCAGCTGTTGCACAACTACAAATCCCAGCATGCATGTACAGCCATTGACTGTCTGGGCATGCTGGGAGTTATAGTTTTGCAACAGCTGGAGGCACACTGATAGGGAAACATTGATATATGGGGTGTATAGTTGTGTATATGTATTGTATGTGATGTGTGACATCGCATACAGTACTGTACAGTTCTTTAAATACCTTCAGGGGGGACAGAATGTCCTCCATTACCATCCTGCCGACTACAGCTCTATAGGAAAGGAAAGGGAGGGCAGCCAGCAGCTCATTGGATGCCTGCAGCAAGATGCTGCAGGCTATTGGCTATGGCTGCACTTGGGGGGGGGGGGGGGCGGGGCTTACACAGAGCTCACAGTGGAAGCCTGCGTGAGTTAGCAGGACAGCATGTGAGTAACAGGAGGCAGAACGGGGCACACGGGGCACATTATACAACTATCTGTCAGTTGCTGAAGTTGTCAGCGCTGTCAGATAGCTGTTTGTATGATGGCCCCGACACACAGCAGCATCATATGTCGAGGCTGCCCTCAACATACGATGGGCTCTGAGAGGCCATCATATGTTGAAATGATCATATGTCGGGGCCATCATAAGTCGGGGGGGTCACTGTATATGTTGTTTATACACTGTATGTAAATTGTGTAAATGACTGATATAATATCCATCCCTTCATCCATCATTACCTATATACAGTGTTAGTGCTTAGAGCCGATCTGTATTTTGGGCTCTAATCCAGCCATGTGCCCTCTCTCATCATATATTCTAGAGATGAGCGAACTTACAGTAAATTTGATTTGTCACGAACTTCTCGGCTCGGCAGTCGATAACTTTTCCTGCATAAATTAGTTCAGCTTTCCGGTGCTCCGGTGGGCTGGAAAAGGTGGATACAGTCATAGGAGACTCTTTCCAAGGAATGTATCCACCTGAAGGCTGAACTAATTTATGCAGGAAAAGTGATCAACTGCCGAGCCGAGAAGTTCGTGATGAATCGAATTTACTGTAAGTTCGCTCATCTCTAATATATTCCTAATGTTAACACATGTCCTGGTTCATATTCACATTAGATTGATTCTTATTAAAGGGGTACTCCACTGAAAACAAAAATCTAAATCAACTGGTGCCAGAAAGTTAAACTTAAATCTTAACCCTTCCAGTACTTATCAGCTGCTGTATGTTCCACAGGAAGTTATTTTCTTTTTGAATTTCTTTTCTGTATGACCACAGTGCTCTCTGCTGACCCCTCTGTCCATTTTAGGAACTGTCCAAAGTAGGAGTAAATCCCCATAGCAAACCTACCCTACTTCAGACAGTTCCTAAAATGGACAGATGTGTCAGAAGAGAGCACTGTGGTTCAGACAGAAAGAAAATTCAAAAAGAAAAGAACTTCCTCTGGAACATACAGCAGCTGATAAGTACTGGAAGGATTACGATTTTTAAATAAGTAATTTACAAATCTGTTTAACCAATTGATTTAAAAAAAATGTTTTCCAGAGGAGTACCCCATTAAGCTAAATTACACCCAATAATTACAGTCTAAAAAACAATAGTGTGCCCTATGCCTATCGGAAAATGCAGATTATAAGGGGTTCTGGAATGAGACCTCATATAGTAGATTGTACCCAATGCTATAATCTGCTTTTATATCACACTACTATTTATTTATTAATACAATTATGCCAGTTTTCTGCAAAAATTTATAGAGCTCTTATTTTTCCAGGAATTTACCATTAATCATGTTTAGGTGATTAGCTCCATAGATCCAAGCAAACAGCAGCGATGAGCAATCAGAGACAGTGAAACAGACGCAGAATTGAAGCTATGTTATCATGCAAACAGCGGCGATCAGCAAGAGGCTAGTAGACCTCTTTCACTCTATCACTCTCCCAGCAGGCATCACATTTCCTCACAGTCTCAAAGTGCAGCATGAAATTACCCTGTGCTGGGCGGCGACCACTATCGCTGCAACACCAGCGCCCATAGGGGTAACAGCCCAGTGGCCGAGCAGCCCCAATGCCGCCCAACCAAGCTCCAGGCTCTGAGCCGCAGCACTCCAAAGACATTGTGCCACAGCAGCAATGGCCGCCGCACAGCACAAGTGTGAACAGATGACAAAACACACTTACCATGTGCTCCCAGTTAAAAGACTATAAGACTGCCAGAAACTGGGCCCTATGCAGTCTCCTGCCAATTAAATAGCCCTGAGCTGAAAGGGGTGGGGCAGAGTGATGACCAAGTTGAACACGGCACTGTGTATGGGGGATGGTGTAGCCCAGAGTTTGGGGCTTGGTCTAGCAGCATTGGGGCTACTCGGCCACTAGGAATTTCACCCTATGGGCGCTGGCATCGTTGCTGGGGTGATCACTGCCCAGTATATATATATACAGTAACCCCCCCGACCTACGATTGCCCCGACATACGATCATTTCTACATACGATGGACTCTCAGAGGCCATCGCATGTTGAAGACAGCATCAACATACGATGCTTTTGTATGTCGGGGCCATCGCATAAACGGCTATCCGGCAGCGCAGACTGCTTCAGCTGCCACCAGATAGCCGTTTACGGTGCCCAGTGTGGTCCGCTGACGATCACTTACCTGTCCTCGGGGCTCCGGCGCATCCTCTTTGGGATCCCCTGCATCGTCGGCGCTCTCGATCGTCGTCATCACGTCTCTGCGCACGCCGTCCCGTCATCCAATAGGAGCGGTGTGCATGGCGACGTGATGGCGGCCATGGAGAGTGAGGATGCCGGGGAAGCAGAGGCCTTGCCGGAGTGTCGGGGACACCTCGAGGACGCGGCGACATCGATGGAAGGCGACATCCAGGACAGCGGTGACGAGCGGTGACGGTCCGGAGCGGCAGGGACACGTGAGTATAACCTCCAATACCAGTGGTCTTCAACCTGCGGACCTCCAGATGTTGGGCATGCTGGGTTGTTGTAGTTTTGCAACAT
The DNA here is from genome assembly GCF_029499605.1 of Hyla sarda. Lineage (NCBI taxonomy): Eukaryota > Metazoa > Chordata > Amphibia > Anura > Hylidae > Hyla > Hyla sarda. Next base: position 29,098,189 of record NC_079194.1, read on the forward strand.
CTGGAGGTCTGCAGGTTGTAGACCACTGTCCTATACTTTACATTGCACGGATCCCTCAACATACGATGGTTTCAACAAACGATGGTCCATTTGGAACGGATTACCATCGTATGTTGAGGGACCACTGTGTATATATATATATATATATATATATATATATATATATATATATATATATATGTTAGTGCAAGATGTAGATATGCAACCATGTCTGTTTTTCTCCTTTTTTCCATTGATATGACTATTTGTACTGGCTTTAGGATGTTTTTTGTCACTCCTGACAGGAAGTTGTTTAGTCTTCTGTCAGTGTGGTGTCGCATCAGCAGCTCCCTACTCCCCTCCCCCCTCCCTCCTCCCTCTCTTGAGACGGAGGAGTGGCTGGATCTTGTCCATTCGTTTAAGCCCCACCCCCTAGTCATGTCATCACCTATTACCAGACCCCCTTAAAGCCCCTATATGGGGGGTACACAATGTACAGTTCATTGGCTTAGCCAACATTTTACCCAATGCACATACAGTCGTCTCTTTGTGTTACCCTGCATATTCATCATTGGAAATAACTTGGACTGAACTATCGAATTTATTCTTTAAAGCTGTTTGAAATTACATGAAGTAATTTGAGTTTACAGGCATTTACCGGCTTTGGTTTCCTAACTGCAAATTGGTTTAGAACGTGGCTTTGATCACCGAGACAATGTCAAAGAGCAGCGGCACTCGCTTACGGAATATCTGATCATGCGTAGCTCGGCGTGTCACACAGGTCATTTGTCCTTCTTTAACATTATCGTTCATTTTGATACATGTTTGCGGTAGAATGCCACCGCCGAGTGATGAGTCCGCCATGAGGATGTTTTCTTTTTAATTTGGTGTATGTAATTATCTCGAAAACCATTTAACATTGTTTAATCAGACAAGGTGTTGACCGGAGATCACTGCTGCGTTCGGATCTGAATGCTGAAGCTATTAGCTGTGTTTGCTTAATGGTGTGTGTCATTTAGGGGACATTCCAGACAAGTACAGCTCATGCCACTCAGTCATTCACCGCCGCTTTACAGATAGTGCCGAACGCTATTACCGAGGCTCCGGGACAAGACGGCCGGGACTTGTTATTTGTATCATTCAAATTATACGTCTGTTATACATCTGTAAACCATCAAACTGTTACATATCTCCCCGCTCCAGAGCTGCTCTTCTGTTTTCTATTGATGAGTACTCCACATTCCCATGAATGCAGACGGCTACAAACCGATCCGTTGGTCTATTTAACCCTTTAAGGACACATTTTGGCCTTAAAGTGGTACTCTGCCTCTAGACATCTTATCCTCTATGCAAAGGATAGCTGTCTCATCATGGGGGGTCTGGAAGATGGGGCCCCGTGTGATCCCTGGCAAGACAACCCAGTAATCCGTTGCATGGAGCAAACTCAATTCCATGCTGGATGATGGGCGACCACAGCCGTCACACCCTAATCATTCATGTCTATGGAAGGGGGTGTGACAGCTGTGTATCTCTGCTAGAGATAAGCGAACTTACAGTAAATTCGATTCGTCACGAACTTCTCGGCTCGGCAGTTGATGACTTTTCCTGCGTAAATTAGTTCAGCTTTCCGGTGCTCCGGTGGGCTGGAAAAGGTGGATACAGTCCTAGGAAAGAGTCTCCTAGGACTGTAAGTTCGCTCATCTCTAATCTCTGCTCCACAGCCGTCCTATAGACATAAATGGAGGGGGTGTGCCGTGACATCGCAAAAGCCCCATGCCGGCACTTTGAACATGAATGTCCTGGCCTGGAGACCCTGCGATCAGACATCTTAGCCCTATAAGGACGCAACTAAAGTAAATTTTTGCATTTCTGTTTTTCCTCTTTACCTTTTAAGAGACATAACTCTTTTACTTTTCCAAAGCAGGAACAAATCATACCACTCCTCTCATAGCAAACCTCTCCTGCTCTGGACATGGACAGAGGTGGCAGCAGAGAGCACTGTGGTCAGACTGGAAAGAACTACACAACTTCCTCTGGAGTACACAGCAGCTGAGAAGTACTGGAAGGATTAAGACTTTTAAATAAAAGTAATTTACAAATTTGTATTACATTATGCCACCAGTGGATATAGATTTTTTTTCCCTTGGAGTACCCCTTTAATGACGGCATCAGCGTAATTGCTGATGTCCGCCATTATGGGTGAGGTCTCGGCTACTGATAGCAGTTGGGACCTGCAGTGCATGAAGCTAATGGTATTATAATATATGGTATTATAATAGTATTATAAGTGATAGCCAGCATGGGTTTACTAAGGATAGAAGTTGTCAAACCAATCTAATTTGCTTTTATGAAGAGGTGCGTAGAAGCCTTGACAGAGGAATGGCTGTGGATATAGGGGGGGCTGTGTATATAGAGGAATGGCTGTGTATATAGAGGGGGGCTGTGTATATAGAGGGGGGCTGTGGATATAGAGGGGGCTGTGTATATAGAGGGGGGCTGTGTATATAGAGGAATGGCTGTGGATATAGTGTTTCTGGATTTTGCTAAAGCATTTGATACTGTCCCTCATAGACGTCTGACAGGTAAGTTAAGGTCTTTGGGTTTGGAAATTTTAGTTTGTAACTGGATTGAACACTGGCTCATGGATCGTACCCAGAGAGTGGTGGTCAATGATTCGTACTCTGATTGGTCCCCGGTTATTAGTGGTGTACCCCAAAGTTCAGTACTGGGCCCGCTGTTGTTTAATTTATTTATCAATGATATAGAGGATGGTATTAACAGCTCTGTTTCTATCTTTGCAGATGACACCAAGCTTTGTAGCACGGTACAGTCTATAGAGGATGTGCATAAGTTACAAGATGACTTGGATAGACTAAGTGTCTGGGCATCCACTTGGCAAATGAGGTTCAATGTGGATAAATGTAAAGTTATGCATCTGGGTACTAATAACCTGCATGCGTCGTATGTCTTAGGGGGGATTAAACTGGCAGAGTCACTGGTAGAGAAGGATCTGGGTGTACTTGTAGATCACAGACTACAGAATAGCATGCAATGTCAGGCTGCTGCTTCCAAAGCCGGCAGGATATTGTCATGTATCAAAAGAGGCATGGACTCAAGGGACAGGGACATAATACTCCCCCTTTATAAAGCATTGGTACGGCCTCACCTGGAATATGCTGTTCAGTTTTGGGCACCTGTCCATAAAAAGGACACTGCGGAGTTGGAAAGGGTGCAGAGACGTGCGACTAAACTAATATGGGGCATGGAACATCTTAGCTATGAGGAGCGATTAAAGGAGTTACAACTGTTTAGTCTTGAGAAGAGACGTTTAAGGGGGGATATGATAAAGGTATATAAGTATATAAATGGCCCATACAAAAAATATGGAGAAAAACTGTTCCAGGTTAAACCCCCCCAAAGGACGAGGGGGCACTCCCTCCTTCTGGAGAAGAAAAAGTTTAGTCTAAAGGGGCGGCACGCCTTCTTTACCGTGAGGACTGTGAATTTATGGAACGGTCTACCTCAGGAACTGGTCACAGCAGGAACAATTAACAGCTTTAAAACAGGGTTAGATACATTCTTGGAACAAAATAACATTAATGCTTATGCAGAAATATAAAACTACATCCCTTCCCCTTATCCCCTTACACCCTTCCCTTCAATTCCCTGGTTGGACTTGATGGACGTATGTCTTTTTTCAACCATACTAACTATGTAACTATGTATCTAATGGTATGCAGAATACCAGTGTACCATGACATGTATTTACGTCATTACCTCATAATATATATTTTTTTTGCATCTTGTGTTACAGTACATCTTCTGTGACATAAGACCCAATGGCCTAGTCATCAGATCATTGGTTTTCCTTCCTGGGCCACGTGACCAGCCATTTTAGATATGCCCTGACCCAGTCATTTAGGTATAATAATTCAATCCTTGTCGAATTCACTCAAATTCTTACACAAACATGTGTTTTATGCAAATGTGTTAATTTACTCACACTTATGACAGTGAACCTCCGATGTGATGTGGCAGCCCAAGAGGAACACTGTACAGAGACAAAAACAAAGGAAAGGCTCCACAAGGTTGTAGATCAGTGGTCTCCAAACTGTGGTCTTCTAGATGTTGCAGACCCACAAATCCCAGCATGCTTGGACAGCCATCTGGAGAGCCACAGTTTGGAGACCACAGTTCTAGATGATATTTTACTAATGTTGTTAGAATTGTGCCATAAAGTTTAGACACTTTGCCCCGGAGTGCACCATCAAATCCAGTGATCGACTAACATGAAACAAGGTCTAGTCATCATGGCTAGACTGGCTGGAATTAGGATCTCCAAAATAGTGTTGAGCACGAATATTCGTAATGCAAATTTTTATCGCGAATATCGTCACTTCGCGATTTCGCGAATATTTAGAATATAGTGCTATATATTCATAATGACAAATATTTGTGTTTTTTTGTTGTTTTTTTTTCACATGCAAATGTTTATGCAAATTTTTCCATGGAAAAAAAAGTGAGCAAACATAGCGAATATGCGACTTTCGCAAACATAGGACGAATAATTGTCAATATATTAGCGAAATATCGCAAATTCAAATATGGCCCCTGCTGCTCATCACTACTCCAAAACGGTCAGCCTTATGGGGTTTTTCGTACAGACTTTGAAGCATGAATGGATAAACTCTTCCTGTGGAGGAGATGTAATAATTAGGGGAATAGTTTTCTTGGTGCACCTTTGCTTATCTGATACATATAGATGGACATTTGGCCAGTAGGGCTTATCTAAGCATTGTGGACACCAAGTCCATTCCTTCATGGCCGCTGTTTCCCCTAAGGCAGCCTGATGAAGCTGGTTATCCAGCGAAACGCGTTGCATGTCGGGTAAATAAACCATTTTAGCTTTGAAGTCTTGTGCGCTGCCTCTATCCTGGGCTGTTCCTTGGAGGGATCCGTTTAATTCCTAAGGCAGGAAGACACTTCCAGCAGGACAATGAACCATCCACAGGGTCGTATAGTCTTGGTTTGCCTCCAGGAACATGACAGTGGGTTTTATTTGCTTCCCCGGTCTTCACAAACCTAAGATCTTAATCATTTTATCAAAATACTACCACTGCAAAAATACTACAACCTGTGTGGAAACCTATACACCGTAAAATATCCTTTCTTTTTAACAGCAAAATGGATATAAATTGGTTGTTGTATGGTCCAAGAACAGCATTTTTAGTCTAATAATGTGTTATATTGAAGTCTATGAAAAATTGGCAAACAAAAAAAAAAAATACAAAAATAAAAAGCCAGGATTCAATTCAACCATAAATTCAATACCATGCTCTTTATTTTTGGCTGTTTGTGGGTGAATGGCTGAAATAAAAAAAAGGCCATACAATGGTAAAACAAAAAACCTCCTAGCTGCCAAAAACATCAGCTGAAAACATCCCCAAAAAATTGTGAAAACATAGCCTTAGGTTAGTTTCCTCCCATAGACTTCTGTAGGCAGAGAAAAAAAACACTACAAATAATGATTTTGGGGATCTTGTTTGATCGGGGAGGTTTTTGCGCATGTAACATCTAGTCCGAATGTATGATGATGATTTGCGCATCTTAATACATTATGACTAGTGATGTCGTGAACATAACATTTTCGGTTCGCGAACGGCGAACTTCCGCAAATGTTCGCGAACCAGCGAACCGGGCGAACCGCCATTGACCTCAATGGGCAGGCAAATTTTAAAACCCACAGTGACTCTTTCTGGCCACAATAGTGATTTGAAAGTTGTTTCAAGGGGACTAATCCCTGGACTGTGGTGTGCCGGAGGGGGATCCATGGCAAAACTCCGATGGAAAATTACATAGTTGATGCAGAGTCTGGTTTTAATCCATAAAGGGCATAAATCACCTATTATTTCTAAATTCTTTGGAATAACGTGCTTTAGCCCCCTTTAGGCAGCACATAGAGCCCCCTTTTGGCATCACATAGTTAGATCCCCCCTTTAGGTAGCACATAGATTCCCCCATATTAGGCAGCACACAGTTAGAGCCCCCCTTTAGGCAGCACATAGGTAGAGCTTCCCTTTAGGCAGCACATAGAGCCCCCTTTAGGCAGCACATAGTTAGATCCCCCTTTAGGCATCACATAGTTAGATCCCCCCTTTAGGCAGCACATAGATTCCCCCATGTTAGGCAGCACATAGTTAGAGCCCCCCTTTAGGCAGCACATAGAGCCCCCCTTTAGGCAGCACATAGTTAGAGCCTCCCTTTAGGCAGCACATAGAGCCCCCCTTTAGGCAGCACATATTTAGATCCCCCTTTAGGCAGCACATAGATTCCCCCATATTAGGCAGCACATAGTTAGAGCCCCCCTTTAGGCAGCACTGGTTTTATTTCACAGCCAAAAAAGGTATTTTTTTTATTTGAACAACTGTCACGCCAAATGTGATTTGCACTAGTGTGACAATGAGCAAAAAAGGTTGCCAGCAGAGTTCTCCTTTTAACCCCTTCCCGCAGAATGTCATATATAAACGCCGGGTTGTGCAGTGCGTTCGCGCATCCCGGCGTTTATAAATGACTTTCAGTTAACCCGGCGATGCGCAGCATCGCACGGGTTAACTGGCAGAAGTCCCGCTGTTTCCAGCAGGGGACAACTTCTGCTTCACCCCCAGGACCATCCATTGATGGTCCTGGTCAGCGATCACTGTGATTGGTCCCTGTGGACCAATCACAGTGATCTGGGGTGAAAGTTCAGATCCCCCGCACTGCCCGCCCCTAGAAGTCGGGCAGAACGGGGGACGAAGGCTGCAGGGGCTCACGGGGACCTGCGGCATTCGGGGGGAACACGTGGGGACCGGCGGACTTACCTGATCCAGCGGCTGGACCGAGGAGCAGCGCGGGACCGGCCACGTGGAGGAGCAGCGACGGGTAAGTATGTGGTCCTCAGAGGCAGCAGTGAAGATCTTCACTGCTGCTTCTAGGAGTCTGAAAACTACAACTCCCAGCATGCCTAGACAGCCTTTGGCTGCCTGGGCATGCTGGGAGTTGTAGTTTTGCAACATCTGGAGGGCCCCAGTTTGGAGACCATTGTATAACTCCCAGCATGCACTGACTGTCCAGGCATGCTGGGAGTTTTAGTTCAGCAACATCTGGCCCTTCAGATGTTGCCGAACTACAACTCCCAGCATGCCCTTCAGCTGTCTGGGCATGCTGGGAGTTGTAGTTTTGCAACAACTGGAGACACACTGGTTGGGAAACATTGTTTCTACCTCAGTGTTTCCTAACCTCTGTGCCTCCAGCTGTTGCAAAACTATAACTCCCAGCATGCACTAACAGACCATGCATGCTGGGAGTTGTAGTTTTGCAACATCTGGAGGGCCCCAGTTTGGAGACCATTGTATAATGGTCTCCAATCTGTGCTCTTCCAGCTGTTGCAAAACTACAACTCCCAGTATGCACTGACTGTCCAGGCATGCTGGGAGTTTTAGTTCAGCAACATCTGGCCCTTCAGATGTTGCCGAACTACAACTCCCAGCATGCCCTTCAGCTGTCTGGGCATGCTGGGAGTTGTAGTTTTGCAACAACTGGAGACACACTTGTTGGGAAACATTGTCTGTTTCTAACTCAGTGTTTCCTAACCTGTGTGCCTCCAGCTGTTGCAAAACTATAACTCCAAGCATGCACTAACAGACCATGCATGCTGGGAGTTGTGGTTTTGCAACAGCTGGTGCACCCCCCCCCCCCCCCCCCTGTGAATGTACAGGGTACATTCACATGGGCGAGGCTTTTACAGTGGGTTTCTCGCATCTTGAGATGCAGCAAATTTTGCGCTGGGAAACTCGCTGTAATCCCCCGCCCATGTGACTGTACCCTAAAAACACTACACTACACTAACACAAAATAAAATAAAATAAAAAGTTAAAAACACTACATATACACATACCCCTACACAGCCCCCCTCCCCCAATAAGAACGTCCGGTACACCACTGTTTCCAAAGCAGAGCCTCCAGCTGTTGAAAAACAACAACTCCCAGTATTGCCGGACAGCCGTTGACTGTCCACGCATGCTGGGAGTTTTGCAACAGCTGGAGGCACCCTGTTTAGGAATCACTGGCGTAGAATACCCCTATGTCCACCCCTATGCAAATCCCTAATTTAGGCCTCAAATGCGCACGGCGCTCTCACTTTGGAGCCCTGTCGTATTTCAAGGCAACAGTTTAGGGCGACATATGGGGTATCGCCGTACTCGGGAGAAATTGCGTTACAAGGTTTGGGGGGCTTTTTCTTCTTTAACCCTTCATGAAAAGGAAATGTTGGGGTCTACACCAGAATGTTAGTGTAAAACAAATTACATTTTTTACACTAACATGCTGATGTTGCCCTATACTTTACATTTTCACAAGAGGTAAAAGGGACAAAAGCCCCCCAAAATTTGTAACGCAATTTCTCCCGACTACAGAGATACCCCATATGTGAGCGCAAAGTGCTCTGGGGGCGCACAACAAGGCCCAGAAGGGAGAGTGCGCCATGTACATTTGAGGTGATTTGCACAGGAGTGTAAAAACAAAACCCCACATGTGACCCCATTTCGGAAACGACACCCCTCACGGAATGTAATGAGGGGTGCAGTGAGAATTTACCCCCCACAGGTGTCTGACGGATCTTTGGAACAGTGGTCCGTGAAAATGAAAACTTGTACAGCCCACTGTTCCAAAGATCTGTCAAACACCAGTAGGGGGAAAATGCTTACTGTATCCCTTGTTACGTTCCTCAAGGGGTCTCGTTTCCAAAATGGTATGCCATGTGGTTTTTTTTTTGCTGTTCTGGCACCATATGGGCTTCCTAAATGCGATATGCCCCCCGTGCAAAATTTACTCTCAAAAAGCCAAATATGACTCCTTCTCTTCTGAGCATTGTAGTTTGCCCATAGTGCACTTCAGGTCCACTTATGGGGTACCTTCATACTCAGAAGAGAAGGGGTTACAAATATTGGGGAGTATTTCCTGCTATTAACCCTTGCAAAAATGTGAAATTTGGGGGGAAACAAACATTTTAGTGAAAAAAAATATTTTTTTTTTAACATATGCCAAAGTCGTGAAACACCTGTGGGGTATTAAGGCTCACTTTATTCCTTGTTATGTTCCTCAAGGGGTCTAGTTTCCAAAATGGTATGCCATGTGGTTTTTTTTGCTGTTCTGGCACCATAGGGGCTTCCTAAATGCGACATGCCCCCCGAGCAAAATTTGCTCTCAAAAAGCCAAATATGACTCCTTCTCTTCTGAGCATTGTAGTTCGCCCATAGTGCACTTCAGGTCAACTTATGGGGTACCTCCATACTCAGAAGAGAAGGGGTTACAAATATTGGGGGGTATTTCCTGCTATTAACCCTTGGAAAAATGTGAAATTTGGGGGGAAACACACATTTTAGTGAAAAAAAATAATTTTTTTTAACATATGCCAAAGTCGTGAAACACCTGTGGGGTATTAAGGCTCACTTTATTCCTTGTTATGTTCCTCAAGGGGTCTAGTTTCCAAAATGGTATGCCATGTGAGGGGTTTTTGCTGTTCTGGCACCATAGGGGCTTCCTAAATGCAACATGCCCCCCAAAAACCATTTCAGAAAAACGTACTCTCCAAAATCCCCTTGTCGCTCTTTCCCTTCTGAGCCCTCTACTGCGCCCGCCGAACAATTTACATAGACATATGAGGTATGTGCTTACTCGAGAGAAATTGGGCTACAAATATAAGTATACATTTTCTCCTTTTACCCCTTGTAAAAATTCAAAAATTGGGTCTACAAGAACATGCGAGTGTAAAAAATGAAGATTGTGAATTTTCTCCTTCACTTTGCTTCTATTCCTGTGAAACACCTAAAGGGTTAAAATGATGACTGAATGTCATTTTGAATACTTTGGGGGGTGCAGTTTTTATAATGGGGTCTTTTGTGGGGTATTTCTAATATGAAGACCCTTCAAATCCACTTCAAACCTGAACTGGTCCCTGAAAAATAGTGAGTTTGAAAATTTTGTGAAAAATTGGAAAATTGCTGCTGAACTTTGAAGCCCTCTGGTGTCTTCCAAAAGTAAAAACTCGTCACTTTTATGATGCAAACATAAAGTAGACATATTGTATATGTGAATAAAAAAAATTTTTATTTGTAATATACATTTTCCTTACAAGCAGAGAGCTTCAAAGTTAGAAAAATGCAAAATTTTCAAATTTTTCATCAAATTTTAGGATTTTTCACAAGGAAAGGATGCAAGTTACCACAAAAATTTACCACCATGTTAAAGTAGAATATGTCACGAAAAAACAATCTCGGAATCAGAATGATAACTAAAAGCATTCCAGAGTTATTAATGTTTAAAGTGACAGTGGTCAGATGTGCAAAAAACGCTCTGGTCCTTAAGGCCAAAATGGGCTTGGTCCTGAAGGGGTTAAGCAGAGGTCCCCAACCAGGGTGCCTCCAGCAGTTGCAAGACACACGGACTGAACTTATAGCCCTTTTAATACTGTAGTTAGTTGCTTGAAGGAAATTAAGTTTTACACTGGAGTACCCCTTTTAACCAGCGGTTCCCTCCCAACCAGGGTGCCTCCAGCTGTTGCAAGACACACAGACTGATATTTGAGCCCTAAAAAGGGCTTTTTTGGGTGCTGTCCTTAAAGCAGATGTTACACTAGTGCTTTAGGAGTAAACTGGACCCTGAATACACCACCTAGCAGTAACCTAGCTATCGCTTTCCCTATTACAGCAGGAGCAGCTTCTCTGTCCCTCCACTTCCTAAGCCTGCAGCATGCCGAATGAAGGTAAAATGGCGTCCGTGCAGGAGGTAGGAGGGTCTGGAAGGGAGGGACTGCTGCTGATTGGCTGTAATGTGTCTGCTGACTGACTCACAGGGTCAAAGTTCACCGCAATGTTAAAGTATAGGGGGCGAATCGAACTTCACATATGTTCGCCCGGCAGTGCGAACACGAACATGCTAAGTTTGCCAGGAACCTGCGAACAATTTGCGACATCTCTAATGATGACTAATTTTAGGCTATGACTTAGATTGCCCATTGGTGCAGATTGGCACAGCAGTAGTGAAAAGTAGACTTGGCCCACTGAGCATGATAAATAGTTGCTCAAATTTGCACATAATGCATCTGGTGTGGTAGTTGTGTGTGGTTGGGAGTGGAGTGGCCTTTGTTCTAAACTGCAAAAGGCAAAACATTTTACACCAGCAAAACCACTTCCAAAGCAGGCCCACTGGCACACTAGGCACAAAAAAGTGTCTGCACCAGTGAAATTCACTTCCTACATGCAGTTCACACATGTAACTGCCCAAACCAAAAATGTGCACCAACTGAGTAGGCACAAAGGGATTTATCCTACCCCCATGCGTGCAAATGAGAAAACACAGGGGATAAAATGGCAAATAAAAACGCCTATACCAATACACACTATTTAATAAAAAATTAAAAAAAAATATGTCACAAAAACTACATTATGGCAGAGTGACTTGGGGCGCATCCTCAGCTCATTTAATGTTGTGGATGTGCCGACTATAGTCACAGAGGGACTGCAGAGTGAGTTCCTGGCTGAGGCCGGGTAGCTCTGTATGTCTGCTTGTAGGGGCAGATTTCCCAATGTAGAAAACAGCCGATACAAGCGGACACACACACAGCTACCCGGTCGCAACCGGGAGCTCACTCTGCTGTCCCTCTGTGACTACTGTCGATGCATCTGAAGCGTGAAACCATGTGTGTGACCCCGCCCTTATGGAGGAGAAAAATTAGTGTTTTTTTAGGCCAAAAAAGCTGAAGAAAAGTGGTGTCTGTTCATAGCCTTAGTCTGGAAGACCCCTAATGTCCTATGCTTCTGGACATCCCATTGATTTCGGAGGCGTACTGCGTAGTGCTTAATCTATCCTGTAGGGGTGCTGCAGAGGAAGTGAAATATGGTTACATCACACTTTGCAGCTCATTACCGGAGATCCAGCCGGTAGATATCCTGGGATCAACCTATTGTATTAGTGAATGACGTTAATGCTTATCTAGTGGGCACCTACTACGCCACACTTAATGATATTGCCATGTTGTCCCCTGATGCCAGGCTAGTTTAAATGTTGGGTGGCCATGTTCCCTGTTAGCAGAATTGTACTGTACTCGATCTAGCTAATTCGTCTTTCTTTCTTTGAAGTTAAGCAGCTTAAGTGATGGAGGAACTGACAGGGAAAGGGTTACAGGTTTATTGTTGGCTCTGAAAGCCCAACAACTGATCTCACCCCCACACGCAGGCTGAGGCTCAGTCACATCTAATACGGCCTTGAAAAGCACTTCCAGCTGCTATTGAACCACACTTACAATTAAAAACATTCAGAAATTCATTTTCTGACCGTGCAAACAGCCTGCTTTGGCTTTCCTCTAATGCAGAACCGCAGGGGCAGCTCCACGCCATCCCATTTAGGCTAAATACCAAACCATAAACCTTACAGCCGACTGAATCAAACCCCAGGCTCTTAATTGCATTTAAACTTTCATATTGAAGTTGCTCGAAAGTTCTGGTTTTGTTTTGTTTATTTATTTATATATTTTTTTTTCATGAGTTTTATATAGAAAGTTCTCTATGCTATGAGGTATTATGCTTTCCTAATCCTGCCACAAAAACAGTACAACATGGCTTCTATTTGTAAGAAATAAAAGTTTTATTCTGTACCAGCCCAAGCTAATGCAGAAGTTAAAGGGGTACTCCGCTGCTCAGTGTTTGGAACAAACTGTTCTGAATGCTGTAGCCGGCATCGGGAGCTTGTGATGTCATAGCCATGCCCCTCACGCTCCCTCCCATGGACTTGCATTTTGGGGGCGGGTTGTGACATAATGAGGGGGCGGGGCTATGACATCACAAGCTCCCGGCGCCGGCTCCAGCATTCAGAACAGTTTGTTCCAAACGCTGAGCAGCAGAGTACCCCTTTAAAGGGGTTATCCACCATAAGGTAATGTTAGTACTTACCTACCAGACAGTAATGGACATGCTTAGGAGGGATCCGTGTTTGTCTTGGGGCTAAATGGCTATCTTGTGAGTCCACCATAATGCTGCTTATTTCTTTTTGTGAAATGGCTATTACCTATTGGATTTCCGTCCCTCCAACTACAAGTCCCATGATCCCTTGTTTGTAAGTGTGAGGTCACTTTTCTCCCTCCCACACATCAGCCACCCCACCCATTGAAGCTTATCTGAGCTCCCTTCCATGCGTGCTACGCTTGAAACTTCAGTTCCCTGCAGCCCTGTAGAGAATAATCTCCCACCCAGTGGCCGCTCCACTGATTGAAACAGACATGCTCTCTTTCAACACATGACAAGTGATGTAATGTCTGGATTCACAATGTGTATTCTATCCCCTCTTTTTTTTGCTTTTTCCACTTGGCCTGCACTCTGCCCCACCCCCTCAGCCCAACCCTATATAAGTAGCAGGTAGCCACACAAGGCCCTTTCATTTTCTAGCAGCCTCTCAGTCTAACTAGGAGCACATGGTAAGTGAGCTTTTACCCCTTGTTCACACTGGTGTGGTGCTGTGCGGCATCCATTGCTGCAGCGGCGCCGTGTCTAGGGGGGGGGGTGCGGCCCAGAGACTAGTTGGAGTGGCATTGGGGCCGCTCTGCTGCCAGTGAGTTGTTCCCCCTGTGGGAACTGGTGTCGCGGTGTTGGTGGTCGCCGCCCGATGCTGCGCCATTTTATGTTAGGGATGTTAGGGACATTAGGGACCCACTCTTAATAGGTGGCCTTGACGTGCCTAGTGGGCTTGTACCTTTTGATCAAAATGTATACTAACAACCTGTTAGTTTTTGAAATTATGCTGAGAAGCAAGTAGATCAAAATTACAAAACTGTGGCAGTGTGGCCATGCCTGTTTTTTCTACCTGGATTCATATTGTGTATTCTATCCCCTCCTTTTTTGTTTTTTCCACTTGGCCTGCACTCTGCCTCACCCCCTCAGCCCAACCCTATATAAGTAGCAGGTAGTCACACAAGGCCCTTTCATTTTCTGGCAACCTCCCAGTTTGACTGGGAGCACATGGTAAGTGAGCTTTTACACCTTGTTCACACTGTTGGGGTGCTGTGCGGCGTCCGTTGCTGCCGCAGCGCCGTGTCTGTAGGGGGGGTACGGCCCAGAGACTGGTTTGAATGGCACTGGGGCCGCTTTGCCAGTAGGTCGTTCCCCCTGTGGGCACTGGTGTCGAGGCGTTGATGGACGCCGCCCAGTGCTACGCCATTTTATGTTAGGGACCCACTCTTAATAGGTGGTCTATACGTGGCGAGTGGGCTTGTACCTTTTGATCAAAATGTATACTAACAACGAGTTAGTTTTTGAATTCATGCTGAGAAGAAATTAGATCAAAATACAAAATAGTGGATGTGCGGCTATGTCTGTTTTTTTCTACCTGGATTCACACTAGTGATGTAATGTCTCGGGACGCACTGCAACCTGGGAAAAGCTGAAGCAACACTAATTTTGTATGGGGCTAAAAATGAACATTGGGATAAAGATCACAGAAGAATTGCCAGATCACCATGATACACAGGTACAGACACTATGAGGGACATGTATCAATGTTTGCTTATGTATTCTTTTTTTTAGTAATTTCTTCCTTACTTTTTTTTTTTGCTTATGTGTGACTTATTTATCAACTGGTTTCAGCCTGTTGATAATTTTCTTTCACATAAGCAATTTTTCCTTTTTTACTTTGGTAGTAGCTTTTTCTGCTCCATGTTTGAGCTGGAGTAAATTTAGTCAATTTTTAACCCTGTTTTTGCGCAGTTGCGACTGTCGCAGTTAATACATACCAGACTACCCCTAGTCCATTTTAAAATTATTACTACGTAGTAAATTTTTGGAAAACTTGCTTTTCTCGCCTTCCAGTCAAAATGTTGCACGAAAAATCGCGTAGTCGCAGTTGCGACAATTTTGCGACAATTATAGTAAAGAAAACCTGACTAAACCCGTTGATAAATGTCCATATATATTACCTACACAAACTTTACAGCCCCTGTAGCAGAGTCAAATAAAAAAAAAATTCTGGAAAACCCCTATAAAGTGTACCTGTCATCAAAAAAGACTTTTTATATAATGTACAGAATATAATTATATGTATAGTTGTAATATACATTGGTTAAAAATGTGTAGATTTATGGGTGAAAAAGTGCTGTCCCTGCAGCCATTGCCTTTGAGGAGTCCAAATACAGGAAGTGAGGACAGGACAAGCAGGGCTCTGTGCAGGCTCCTGACTTGTCAATCATCCTCATGTGTGAGCTTGTAGCATGTCACAGAGTCTCGCTGCACAAAGCTCTGCTTGTCCTCAGTGTACAGAGCCCCGCTTGTCCTCGGTGTACAGAGCCCCGCTTGTCCTCGGTGTACAGAGCCCCGCTTGTCCTCGGTGTACAGAGCCCCGCTTGTCCTCGGTGTACAGAGCCCCGCTTGTCCTCGGTGTACAGAGCCCCGCTTGTTCTCAATGTACAGAGCCCTGCTTGTCCTCACTGCACAGAGCTCTGCTTTTCCACCCTCACTTCCTGTTTTTGGACTCTTCATAGAGACACACAGGCAATAGCTGCAGGGACAAAATATACATATTTTTTAATCAATTTATATTATAAATATACATATAATGGTATTATCTACATTATATAAAACGTTTTTGTTGATGACAGGTACACTTTATAATATACTGTACACCAGTGGTCACAAACTATGGACCGCCAGATATTTCAAAACTACAACTCCTAGCATGCCTGGACAGCCGTTGGTGAAGGAAGGTGCGTACAATGTGTTAAGCAGAACAATAAAGACATGTTTAAGAAAAAAACATAAGTATCAATAGTCAATAACATTGGTGGAATAATAAGCAGAGTCCAGAGGACTTTTTCTATAAATACTACAATATATCCACAGGTGAGTATAGAACCACATCATTGTTGGATCTATAATAGAGATGATACATTGAAGGTAATGACTCAAATGTTATGAAAAATAAAGTAGATTATGAAGAATTGTCTCTGGTTTCATTTCTGTGCTAATTGGATTCTTACTAGACCATCATCTTCCGATAGGAGATACAGTATCAGGTACTAGATATCCCCATATCCATATATCACATTTCTCAATTCTCAGCGTGTTATAGGATCAGATCCTAACAGTGAATAGCACAGAACGTACTGCACACACCATATAATTATTTACATTCTAGACAGGGAAGTCTATACTATATCCATGCACTGGGGGGCTGTTGCTTTTAAAGGTCACTTTAGGGAAACCGTGCCCAGGTTGACTAGAAAGGGGGCTTGAGCCCCTGCCCTTTTGATGTTCCTCCTAAGGGTAGGTTCAGACAAGCGGATTTTCGCAGTGTATTTCGCTGCGGATCCGCCGCTGAAGGACCCTCTGTATTCTGCCTTTACATGTGCCTGCTCGGAGTGGCAATACGCCGCTACGAGCAGACACACTGCGATGTGCGAGTCGCTGCGCACATGCGCAGTATACTCCCACATCGCGGCAACTCATTGAGCAGGGGGAGCGGCTGCGATATGTTTCAGTACAACTTGCATGGTGGCGAATCGCACATCGTTTCAGTGTATCTGCACGCAACGGCGTATTGCCGCTCCAAGCAGGCACATGTAAAGCCAGCATATAGAGGTCCTTCAGCGGCGGATCTGCAGCGTAAAATCCGCTGTAAATCCGCTCGTCTGAACATACCCTAAAAGTGCCCTGGGCATGTTATGCAGTCTGGAATCATTATGTAGGCATTTATATAATTATGATAAAGTGGCCTTGTTTCATTTCAGCGTTTTTTAGTTCACGTTCCTGGAAACCAATATATATTTTAAAATGTAAAAATAAAGTAGGAAGAAAAAATAATGTTTTGATGGAAGATCACAGTTGGCCCCAAAGCATTTGGTATTTTGATATGTATACAAAAAATGAATACAGACTCTGAAAACAAGACCCTCAAGACACATGTAGCCCCCTGAAGAGGAAGCATTGTGTACAGGGAAAATGGTGGATGGTGCCTAGCAGTATTACATATATAACATGAGCATGTCAACATTAAGAATTAGTGTACACAACTGCTCCATGCTGTCAGCCATGTACATACATCTCAAAAATGTAGTAGAACGTGAGATCATGGGAAGTAGTAGTAATGGATTGTATAGAGTCAAGTTTCTATATACCACAGTATTTTATAAGCCGGTCCTTACTAAAAACATGAGGTAGCCTCTAAAATACATTTGCCATATCCTTGACTGTCCATGTGCCACGATCTATGCCGGGTAGAGGCTGATGCAGATTTCTGTTCTAAGTGATGCCAGTTTTCTAGCATGAATGAATTATAGTAAATGTGTTGGGCTGCGGAGGTTACTTCTGCTAAGGCGTGCCCACTTTCAGAAAAATGGTAAGAGGAGAACAAAAGAGGAAAAAGTTGCAAATCTCTGTGCAAAATGAGCTTTGTGTTAAATGTGTACGTTGTCCTGTGTACATAGATTGATAACTTCCTTCTTCGCTGTTATGTTTGCAGAGAGCTCACCAGACTCCTGCCTAAGCTGGGCCTACAAAAAAACATTAAATAAATCTATACCATACTTCATGTATCCCATGTCCAGTGCATTTATACTACATCCAGTTTTTGTTTTCACAAGGCGTGTTCATACATTGCACTTATTTAATCAGAACAAGCAATGGGAGAAAGTTAACAAGAACAAAGAAGACAAAAAAAAAAAAAAAAACAATGGGGCAATGGACCAGAATCAGGCAAATGTTACGCCTAGCGCTCCGGGTCCCCGCTCCTCCCCGGAGCGCTCACGGCGTCTCTCTCCTGCAGCGCCCCGGTCAGACCCGCTGACCGGGAGCGCTGCACTGTCATGGCCGTCGGGGATGCGATTCGCACAGCGGGACGCGCCCGCTCGCGAATCGCATCCCAGGTCACTTACCCGTCCCGGTCCCCTGCTGTCATGTGCTGGCGCGCGCGGCTCCGCTCTCTAGGGCGCGCGCGCGCCAGCTGTCTGAGACTTAAAGGGCCAGTGCACCAATGATTGGTGCCTGGCCCAATTAGCTTAATTGGCTTCCACCTGCTCCCTGGCTATATCTGCTCACTGCCCCTGCACTCCCTTGCCGGATCTTGTTGCCTTGTGCCAGTGAAAGCGTTTAGTGTGTCCAAAGCCTGTGTTACCTGAACTTCTGCTATCCATCTTGACTACGAACCTTGCCACCTGCCCCGACCTTCTGCTACATTTGACCTTGCCTCTGCCTAGTCCTTCTGTCCCACGCCTTCTCAGCAGTCAGCGAGGTTGAGCCGTTGCTAGTGGATACGACCTGGTTGCTACTGCCGCAGCAAGACCATCCCGCTTTGCGGCAGGCTCTGGTGAACACCAGTAGCCTCTTAGAACCGGTCCACTAGCACGGTCCACGCCAATCCCTCGCTGACACAGAGGATCCACCTCCTGCCAGCCGAATCGTGACAGCAAATTGTGCCTAGGCCTAGCCAAAGGCCAGTAGACATTAACACTGGTGTAAGGAAGCTTGACACCAAATTTCAGAAAGGTGGGTCCATAGGCCTTCTTCTAAGCTATTTAGTCCATAGCAGCCAAAGGCACCACAAATATGCATTGCAACTGTCCCGTCTGGTAGGGAGCAGTGCGGCCCTGAAACTAGCCCAACCAACTGTCCCTACCTAATTGGATGATTCGCCCTAAACGGTGAGGTGGCCCCTGACTAGGTGACAGACCCTACGCTAGTTAAGGGAAAGGGAAGGACAAGCAGGCCAGGTCAGCAACAGTCAGTCACATCAGAAAGGGAAAAAACAATACATGCCAAAGGTCAAACCAGAAGGGCAGCGCAGTACAGAGTCAGGAAACAAAACAACACCTAGAGGAGAAGCGGGGTCAACACTGGAGGTAACAAAGTAAAAAATCTCAAAGCTAGGGGATAAGTCAGAAAAAGCAATCCAGAGGTTGATAAGCCATAAAATATGAATATGAGCTGCCAGGTTTAAATATACCACCCTCCAGAGGCATGAGCAGCACCACCATAGCTGATTGTCCAGGCAAATCGGTAGGACAAACTGGCGGCAGTATAAAGCACAGATCTGTGCTGAGCAGTTCCGACATGTGGGAGCAAGGTTTGGTAGATCCCCAATATTGACTTTCCTTTATTAACTTTTCAAAAGGAAACAACCTTTTTTTTTTGTTCTTTTGTTCTTTTTTTAATGAAATGTTATTTGGTATAATAATCCACAAGCTTCCTGTCAACTACTTAGACAGTAAAATCGTAAAGCGCAATGATCTTAAGTTTTTACTATATTTATTGTAAAAAAAAGGGAAGGAAAAGAAAGCATAAATCTCCTCATGCAGAGCAATGCAGGTCCCCAAATGTGGCGGATTATCTGAAGTTCCCTGTCTTAGCCTCAGCTCAGTTCAGTAAAAAGCCGGATCCTAGCCGAGCGCTGATTAATTATTTCCTATTAAATGAGCTTAGACATCGGCGGTGATGGCGGATACTTAATAAAATAATAAAGATTACTAATTATATCCCTGATGGATTACAACGCGCCAAAAACAGTTGCTGCGCAGATGTTAAAGATTGTTACTAGTGTTTGTAGAAAAGAAAAACTATTAGCAAGAAATGATGGGATGTGGTGAGGAGCCGAATAACAAATAGAAATCATTTACCTAACTGCGCAAGTAAATTGTGTTTACAAAATTACTTTAAAGGGGTACTCCGGTGGAAAACAAATTTTTTTTTTAAATCAACTGGTGCCAGAAACTTAAACAGATTTGTGAATTACCGTATTTTTCGCCCTATAGGACGCACCGGCGTATAAGACGCACCCAATTTATAGGTGCAAAATCTAAAAAAAATTAAGATTTTGAACCCAATAGTGGTCTTCAACCTGCGGACCTCCAGATGTTGCAAAACTACAACTCCCAGCATGCCCGGACAGCCGTTGGCTGTCCGGGCATGCTGGGAGTTGTAGTTTTGCAACATTTGGAGGTCCGCAGATTGAAGACCACTGCATAGGAGGTAATACTCACGTGTCCCCGCCGCTCCGGACCCGTCACCACTGCCCTGGATGTCGCTCCATCGCTGTCGCCGTGTCCCCGTCGCTCTGGAACGTCTCTGCTGCCGGCCGGGTATCCTCGCTCTCCGTCGCCGCCATCACGTCGTTACGCACGCCGACGCACGTACGCGACGACGTGATGACGAGGAAGGAGAGCGCCGGCCATACAGGGGATCCCTGAACGGAGAAGACACCGAGGAGGCAGGTAAGGTCCCTCCCAGTGTCCTGTAAGCACTAACCCGGCTATTCAGTCGGGCTGTTTGGGACCGCCGCGGTGAAATCGAGGCGGTCCCGAACAGCACGACTAAACAGCCGGGTTAGTGTCACTTTCCCTTCAGACACGGCGGTCAGCTTTGATCGCCGCATCTGAAGGGTTAATACAGGGCATCACCGCGATCGGTGATGTCCTGTATTAGCCGCGGGTCCCGTCCGTTGATGGCCGCAGGGACCGCCGCGATAGGGGTGTATTCGCCTTATAAGACGCACCGACTTTTCCCCCCCAGTTTTGGGGAAGAAAAAGTGCGTCTTATACAGCGAAAAATACGGTACTTCTATTTAAAAATCTTAATCCTTCCAGTACTTATTAGCTGCTTTATGCTCCACAGGATGTTTTTAATTTATTTTCTGCCTGACCAAAATGCTCTCTGCTGACACCTCTGTCCATATCAGGAACTGTCCAGAGCAGGAGCAAATCCCCATAGCAAACCTCTCCTGCTCTGGACAGTTCCTGACATGGACAGAGATGTCAACAGAGAGAACTGTGGTTCGACAGAAAAGAACTACACAACTTCCTGTGGAGCATACAGCAGCTGATAAGTACTGGAAGGATTAAGATTTTTAAATAGAAATAAATTTACAAATCTGTTTACATTTCTGGCACCAGTCGATTAAAAAAAAATAATAAAATGTTTTCCACTGAAGTACCCCTTTAACCCCTTAAGGACCAGGCCATTTTATACCTTAAGGACCGGAGCATTTTTTGCAATTCTGACCACTGTCACTTTAAACATTAATAACTCTGGAATGCTTTTAGTTATCATTCTGATTCCGAGATTGTTTTTTCGTGACATATTCTACTTTAACTTAGTGGTAAAATTTTATGGTAACTTGCATCCTTTCTTGGTGAAAAATCCCAAAATTTGATGAAAAAAATGAAAATTTTGCATTTTTCTAACTTTGAAGCTCTCTGCTTGTAAGGAAAATGGATATTCAAAATATATTTTTTTTGGGTTCACATATACAATATGTCTACTTTATGTTTGCATCATAAAATTTATGAGTTTTTACTTTTGGAAGACACCAGAGGGCTTCAAAGTTCAGTAGCAATTTTGAAATTTTTCACAAAATTTTCAAACTCACTATTTTTCAGGGACCAGTTCAGTTTTGAAGTGGATTTGAAGGGTCTTCATATTAGAAATACCCCATAAAACACCCCATTATGAAAACTACACCCCCTAAAGTATTCAAAAAAACATTCAGTAAGTGTATTAACCCTTTAGGTGTTTCACAGGAATAGCAGCAAAGTGAAGGAGAAAATTCAAAATCTTCATTTTTTACACTCGCATGTTCTTGTAGACCCAATTTTTGAATTTTTGCAAGGGATAAAAAGGAAAAAATTTTTACTTGTATTTGAAACCCAATTTCTCTCGAGTAAGCACATACCTCATATGTCTATGTTAATTGTTCGGCGGGCGCAGTAGAGGGCTCAGAAGGGAAGGAGCGACAAATGGTTTTTGGGGGGCATGCCGCATTTAGGAAGCCCCTATGGTGCCAGGACAGCAAAAAAAAAACACATGGCATACCATTTTGGAAACTAGACCCCTCAGGGAACGTAACAAGGGGTAAAGTGAACCTTAATACCCTACAGGTGATTCACGACTTTTGCATATGTAAAAAAAATATATATTTTTTTTACCTAAAATGCTTGGTTTCCCAAAAATTTTACATTTTTAAAAAGGGTAAAAGCAGAAAATACCCCCCAAAATTTGAAGCCCAATTTCTCCCGATACAGAAAACACCCCATATGGGGGTGAAAAGTGCTCTGCTGGCGCACTACAGGTCTCAGAAGAGAAGGAGTCACATTTGGCTTTTTGAAAGCAAATTTTGCTCTGGGGGCATGCCGCATTTAGGAAGCCCCTATGGTGCCAGAACAGCAAAAAAAAAACACATGGCATACCATTTTGGAAACTAGACCCCTCGGGGAACGTAACAAGGGGTAACGTGAACCTTAATGCCCTACAGGTGTTTCACGACTTTTGCATATGTAAAAAAAAAAAATTATTTTTTACCTAAAATGCTTGTTTTCCCAAAATGTTTACATTTTTAAAAAGGGTAATAGCGGAAAATACCCCCCAAAATTTGAAGCCCAATTTCTCCCGATTCAGAAAACACCCCATATGGGGGTGAAAAGTGCTCTGCTGGCGCACTACAGGTCTCAGAAGAGAAGGAGTAACATTTGGCTTTTTGAAAGCAAATTTTGCTCTGGGGGCATGCCGCATTTAGGAAGCCCCTATGGTGCCAGAACAGCAAAAAAAAAAACACATGGCATACCATTTTGGAAACTAGACCCCTCGGGGAACGTAACAAGGGGTAATGTGAACCTTAATACCCTACAGGTGTTTCACGACTTTTGCATATGTAAAAAAATATATTTTTTTTTTACCTAAAATGCTTGGTTTCCCAAAATTTTTACAATTTTAAAAAGGGTAATAGCAGAAAATACCCCCCAAAATTTGAAGCCCAATTTCTCCCGATTCAGAAAACACCCCATATGGGTGTGAAAAGTGCTCTGCTGGCGCACTACAGGTCTTAGAAGAGAAGGAGTCACATTTGGCTTTTTGAAAGCGAATTTTGCTCTGGGGGCATGCCGCATTTAGGAAGCCCCTATGGTGCCAGGACAGCAAAAAAAAAAACACATGGCATACCATTTTGGAAACTAGACCCCTCGGGGAACGTAACAAGGGGTAATTTGAACCTTAATACCCTACAGGTGTTTCACGACTTTTGCATATGTAAAAAAATATATATTTTTTTTACCTAAAATGCTTGTTTTCCCAAAAATTTTACATTTTTTAAAAGGGTAATAGCAGAAAATACCCCCCAAAATTTGAAGCCCAATTTCTCCCGAGTACGGCGATACCCCATATGTGGCCCTAAACTGTTGCCTTGAAATACGACAGGGCTCCAAAGTGAGAGCGCCATGCGCATTTGAGGCCTAAATTAGGGACTTGCATAGGGGTGGACATAGGGGTATTCTACGCCAGTGATTCCCAAACAGGGGGCCTCCAGCTGTTGTAAAACTCCCAGCATGCCTGGACAGTCAACGGCTATCTGGCAATACTGGGAGTAGTTGTTTTGCAACAGCTGGAGGCTCCGTTTTGGAAACAGTGGCGTACCAGACGTTTTTCATTTTTATTGGGGAGGGGGGTTGTATAGGGGTATGTGTATATGTAGTGTTTTTTACTTTTTATTTTATTTTGTGTTAGTGTAGTGTAGTGTTTTTAGGGTACAGTCGCACGGGCGGGGGTTCACAGTAGTTTCTCGCTGGCAGTTTGAGCTACGGCAGAAAATTTGACGCAGCTCAAACTTGCAGCCGGATACTTACTGTAATCCTCCGCCCATGTGAGTGTACCCTGTACGTTCACATTGGGGGGGGGGGAACATCCAGCTGTTGCAAAACTACAACTCCCAGCATGTACAGTCTATCAGTGCATGCTGGGAGTTGTAGTTTTGCAACCGCTGGAGGCTCCGTTCTGGAAACAGTGGCGTACCAGACGTTTTTTATTTTTATTGGGGAGGGGGGCTGTGTAGGGGTATGTGTATATGTAGTGTTTTTTACTTTTTATTTTATTTTGTGGTAGTGTAGTGTAGTGTTTTTAGGGTACAGTCACACGGGCGGGGGGTTCACAGTAGTTTCTCGCTGGCAGTATGAGCTGCGGCAGAAATTTTGCCGCACCTCAAACTTGCAGCCGGATACTAACTGTAATCCTCCGCCCATGTGAGTGTACCCTGTACGTTCACATTGGGGGGGGGACATCCAGCTGTTGCAAAACTACAACTCCCAGCATGTACGGTCTATCAGTGCATGCTGGGAGTTGTAGTTTTGCAACAGCTGGAGGCACACTGGTTGTGAAACACCGAGTTTGGTAACAAACTCAGTGTTTTGCAACCAGTGTGCCTTCAGCTGTTGCAAAAGCTACAACCCCCAGCATGTACGGACAGCGGAAGGGCATGCTGGGTGTTGTAGTTATGCAACAGCCGGAGGCATACTACTTTGGCTGGGGATGCTGGGGATTGTAGTTATGCAACAGCTGGAGATACACTGGTTTACTACTTAACTCAGTGTGCCTTCAGCTGTTGCAAAACTACAACTCTCAGCAGTCACCGACAGCCAACGGGCATGCTGGGAGTTGTAGTTATGCAACCACCAGATGCACCACTACAACTCCCAGCATGCACTTTAGCTGATTGTGCAAGCTGGGAGTTGTAGTTACACAACAGCTGAAGGTACACTTTTCCATAGAAAGAATGTGCCTCCAGCTGTTGCAAAACTACAAGTCCCAGCATGCCCATAAGGGCATGCTGGGAGTTGTGGTCTTCTGCCTCCTGCTGTTGCATAACTACAGCTCCCAGCATGCCCTTTTTGCATGCTGGGAGCTGTTGCTAAGCAACAGCAGGAGGCTGTCACTCACCTCCAACGATCCAGCCGCACAGGTCAGTCCCTCGTCGTCTCCGCCGCGGCCGTCGCTCCTGGGGCCCCGATCCCAACAGGGACGCCGGGGATCGGGGTCCCCAGCACCGGGGGTCGTCTTCCCGCACCCGCTCACGTCCTCCGGAAGAGGGGCGGAGCGGGTTGCGGGAGTGACACCCGCAGCAGGCGCCCTGATTGGTCGGCCGGTAATCCGGCCGACGAATCAGGGCGATCGTGAGGTGGCACCAGTGCCACCTCACCCCTGCTGGCTCTGGCTGATCGGGGCCGTCTCTGACGGCCCCGATCAGCCAATAATTCCGGGTCATCGGGTCACTGGAGACCCGATTGACCCGGAATCCGCCGCAGATCGCTGGACTGAATTGTCCAGCGATCTGCGGCCATCGCCGACATGGGGGGTCATAATGACCCCCCTGGGCGATATGCCCCGATGCCTGCTGAACGATTTCAGCAGGCATCGGGGACCGGCTCCGCTCCAGATGGTTGCGGGGGGCCGGTAAAACACATGACGTTCTCATACGTCATGTGTCCTTAAGGACTCGGAAATGGAGACGTATGAGAACGTCATGTGTCCTTAAGGGGTTAAGGATAAGTTCACACAGACTATTTTTCGCACATATTTTTAGTAATATGTGTCACCATTCACACTGTGAACCGGAGCGCACATTTTATCTGCCACTGGTTGGAAAGCTCTGTTGTGGAAAGTGAATGACAAGTCCCACATTCCATACAAAGTCAGCATAATGTGAATTGTTTGGGCTAATCTGAACATGAAAATGTAGTAAAATCCAATGGAAAAATACACAATGGGGGAGATTCATCAAAACCCGTCCAGAGGAAAAAGTTGTTGAGTTGCCCATAGCAACCAATCAGATTGCTTCTTTCATGTTTCAGAGGCCTTTTCAAAAATGAAAGCAGCGATCTGATTGGTTGCTATGGACAACTCAGCAACTTTTCCTCTGGAAAGGTTTTGATAAATCTCCCCAATGTGAACATAACCATAGAGATTTCAGCGGTATATTGCACTTGTATAAACCATGGGAATACTTGGCAATAGTCTCGAACAATCCTATAAATACAGTGACCCCCCCAACCTACGATGGCCCCGACATACGATCATTTCAACATACGATGCTTTTGTATGTCAGGGCCATCGCATAAACGGCTATCCGGCAGCGCAGACTGCTTCAGCTGCCACCGGATAGTCATTTACGGTGCCCGTGTGGTCCGCTGACGATCACTTACCTGTCCTCGGGGCTCCGGCGCGTCCTCTTCGGGATCCCCTGCATCGTCGGCGCTCTCCATCGTCGTCATCACGTCGCTTCGCACGCCGTCCAGTCATCCAATAGGAGCGGCGTGCGTAGCGACGTGATGGCGGCAATGGAGAGCGAGGATGCCAGGGAAGCAGAGGCCTTGCCGGAGCGTCGGGGACACCCCGGGGACGCGGCGACAGCGATAGACGGCGACATCCAGGGCAGCGGTGACGAGCGGCGACGCTCCGGAGCGGCGGGGACACGTGAGTACAACCTCCAATACCAGTGGTCTTCAACCTGCGGACCTCCAGATGTTGCAGAACTACAACTCCCAGCATGCCCGGACAGCCGTTGGCTGTCCGGGCATGCTGGGTGTTGTAGTTTTGCAACATCTGGAGGTCCGCAGGTTGGAGACCACTGTCCTATACTTTACATTGCACGGATCCCTCAACATACGATGGCTTCAACAAACGATGGTCCGTTTGGAACGGATTACCATTGTATGTTGAGGGACCACTGTATATATATATATTTAGGCTTTAGGATGTTTTTTGTCCCTCCTGACAGGAAGTTGTTTAGTCTTCTGTCAGTGTGGTGTCGCATCAACAGCTCCCTATTCGCTCCCCCCCTCCCTCTCTTGAGACGGAGAAGTGGCTGGATCTTGTCCATTAGTTCAAGCCCCACCCCCTAGTCATGTCATCACCTATTACCAGACCCCCTTACAGACCCTATATGGGGGGTACACAATGTACATTTCATTGGCTTAGCCAACATTTTACCCGATTACCATCGTATGTTGAGGGACCACTATATAGTCACAAAAGGGGGGGGGGGGTATTTATGCAAACCCTGCCCAAAATTGGGTCTTTTAGGGGTGTTTAAGGGGACATTTTGGTGAATCCCTGGAAAAGGGTTTAAATGTTCCAATTTAGGCAGTTTTTTTTAATGTTGGCAGATATGGTGTAATATGCACGTGGTAATGGACTTCCCTTAGTCCGTTGAACCAAAAATACAGAGGTGTCTCTCCATACCTTTCTATTCTATTAGTTTTGGTAGAAAGATATTTCTCATATACACAGTGGGGGACATTTATCATTGGCTTTACACTTCAATGTTCTAAATGTAAAATGTTGCACAATTTAATGTTTTGCTCAATTTTCGGTAGAACACCTTTCAAAGTTATTTACTGTTTGGTGCACCGTACACCACTTTTTGTAGAGGAGCTGTATTTATCCTTTGCGCTAATTAAATTTAGAAGTGCTTTATTTATTTATTTATTTTTATTTTTTTTTTCACAAACCTTCACCACCTAATAGGACTAGAGATGAGCGAACTTACAGTAAATTCGATTCGTCACGAACTTCTCGGCTCGGCAGTTGATGACTTTTCCTGCATAAATGAGTTCAGCTTTCCGGTGCTCCGGTGGGCTGGAGACTCTTTCCTAGGACTGTATCCACCTTTTCCAGGCCACCGCAGCACCTGAAGGCTGAACTAATTTATGCAGGATAAGTCATCAACTGCCGAGCCGAGAAGTTCGTGACGAATCGAACTTACTGTAAGTTCGCTCATCTCTAAATAGGACACGTACAAAAGTGTCAGATGATGGAACACAAAGCCTAAACCAATCTCTGCCGCCCACTGGTTTCTATAATTGTGTAAGATTTATCAAGTCCTGTGCACTTTTTTGGTAATTTTGAGCAACTATGCAAACAATACACCAAGCAAACAGGGGTAAAATCTATACTACCTTACACCAGGTAAATGTCCCCCAGTGAGCAGAGCCAGAAGAAGAAGACCCCATTCATTGTGTTGGGATGGTGCTGAGTTACTCCAGCTCAGTTTCCATTGAGGTCAATGGGAGAGGTGAGCTCCAGTAACCCCGAACAGCTGTTATCCAGAGAAAAGGGATGTCAGCTCTAGGCTCTGTATGAATTTGGAGCAATGGTTTCTGCAAACAAATTATCAGTAGGGATGCCAGGCAGCATAGCACAACTGACACAGCGGGGTTCCGATGGATTCCATTGAATAGCTAAAGCCCTGGTGAGGGCACAACAGCCGCATGAACTTAGCCTAAGCTCAGTTCAGTGGAATTAGGGGTAGGGAGAATAAAATTGCAACTATAAAAGCTGCAGAGGTAGCAGGCACACCCAGGCTTGAGTACCTTAGGGGCACAGAGGTCTCTCTTTCATGTAAGAACAGGGTTACTCCGCTGCTAGACATCTCATCTCCTATCCAATCCAAAAGTTTATGGGAGGGGGCATGTCTGCTGCTGTTATAATTACTGTTATGATACAGTATATATGTATTTATTAATTTTGTAAACTGATTCACGTTGTTATTAGTTTGCCTCCTATGACTAATATATATATATATATATATATAATCCATTAACCCCTCAGGGACCAAGCGTTTTTCTGTTTTTGCACTTTCATTTTTTCCTCCTT
This sequence comes from Hyla sarda, assembly GCF_029499605.1. Taxonomy (NCBI): domain Eukaryota; kingdom Metazoa; phylum Chordata; class Amphibia; order Anura; family Hylidae; genus Hyla; species Hyla sarda. The sequence goes on from NC_079194.1 coordinate 29,126,649, forward strand.
ACCTTTTAAAAATCATAACCCTTTAAATTTTCCACAAAAATCCATATGAAGGCTTATTTTTTGCACCACCAATCGTACTCTGTAATGACATTGGTCATGTTACCCCAAAATCTATGGCGAAACAGGAAAAAAAAAATCACTGTGAGACAAAATTTAAGAAAAAACACCATTTTGTACATTTTGGGGGCTTCCGTTTTTACGCAGTACATTGTTCGGTAAAAATGACACCTTATCTTTATTCTGTAGGTCTATACAATTAAAATGATACCCTACTTATATAGGTTTGATTTTGTCGTACTTCTGGAAAAAATCATAAATACATGCAGGGAAATGAATACATTTAAAAAATTGTCCTATTCTGATCCCCATAACGTTTTTATTTTTCCGCATATGGGAGGGCTCATTTTTTGCGCCATTATCTGAAGTTTTAATCGGTACCATTTGTTTTTAATCAGAATTTTATCGCTTTTTATTACTTTTTTTATGGCATAAAAAGTGACCAAAAATACTCTATTTTGGACTTGACCTTGCGTTTTAATTTACGATATATTTTTATAGTTTGGACGCACGCGGCGATGCCACATATGTTATTTTTATTATGTTTATATATTTTTTATATGGAATTTGGGAAAAGGGGGGTGATTTAAACTTTTCATAAGGAAGGGGTTAATGTGTGTTTTTAACCTTTATTTTTTCCTTTTTGATTTTATTTTTTTTTTTTTTTACACTTTTAGTCGCCTTAGGGGAATTTTAGGAGGAATCATTAGATTCCACATACAGATCATTATGGTTCCATAGAACCATATTGATCTGTGTGCTCTGCGCTCAATTGATAAAGCCTGGCCCTGCCAGGCTATATCATTCAGAGCACCAGAGCCGCCGCGGCAGAAGAGGTAAGCCCTCAGGCTACCTCAGCAGTGGTTCGCATCATCTCTTTCTTTATCATGTCTTTCTTTGTTCTTTCTACAAATGCTGGTTGGTTCCAGGTGTCCTTTAGGACACTTTACAGGCTATAGTAGCTTCTTTGTCTTAGGTTACTTTAATGTATGCACCATATAGGAATCAACACTCTAAAGGTATTCTTCTATTGGGTGAATGTAAGAACCTATAGGGTTAAAAGGTTCTGACAGGTTCTTTGTTGTTTTTTGTTCCTGGGTTACAACCGACTGTCTGGACTCATCAGCTGACCTTGATTGGATCACCTGTTCTGGCTGCATATAAGCTGGCAGTCTACTCCAAGTCTTTACCTGCTAAAGAGCACAGTTTCTGCTCCTAGCTTTCTACTGTATCTGTAATATCTGGCATTTTGACCCTTTGGCTTCACTCAATGACTTTTCTCTGGTATTAGCGATTTTGTACTTTTACAACTCTTAGTTTTTGATGTGGATAGTGGACTTTGACTTATTGTGTGAGTGTGTTAGTTTTGCTTCTGTCAGACTGTCTGCTCCCTACAGTATCTTGACCTGTGTCTGTATTATTGTATTTTATTATTTTGACAGTTGACTCCCCTCACTTGTCTAGGGAGGGAATGTCCCTGTGGTCACGGACCCATTGCCTAGGGCGGGTACATAAGTAGGAAGGGATAGGGGAGTGGGCGAGAATAGTGTGCAATTCTTCCCTGCCCAGATGTGACAGTGAAATTTGACTTTGGAATGGGTGGGGACAGTCCTATGAGGGGCATTTACTAATCTTTTACTATGTAGTCTGGTTTTTACCTTGTTTTTTTCTACTTCATTTCTACTATGTGCGACAAATTTACAAAATTTTTGCACGGTGTTAATAAATTTGGCACACATAGGCAAAAGTGGGAAATTTACTTCATGTAGTAGAAAAAATAGTCTGTTCCTTTTTCCTGCTGTCTGAATAGGTTTGGCTGCTAGGTTTCCTTCTGGATCTTTTGTTTTTAAGGTTTTTTTTTTTAGCTTTTTCACCACATCTAAATAATTCAATAACTACATTGTAGTCATGGCTCAGAATAGTGGTAAACGGCGTTTAGTGTGTGTGTGTGTGTTTATTGCATTTTTTTAACACAGTTTTTTCTCCCTAAATGTACTTACACTTTTTTTTTTGTTTGTTACTTCTTCTACAGATCCGTGTATCCTGTGGACTCCTTCAGATTCGGTGGACTACTTCGACCAGCATTTTTCTTTGCTTGATGTTAATAAAATGGTTAACGAGGGCTTGTGGGGGAGTGTTTTTTTGTAATATTTTTTTTTTTTTTTTAAACCTGTTGTGTTTTTGTTTTTTTTTACTTTACTAGACAGGCTTAGTAGTGGAAGCTGTCTTATAGACGGAGTCCATTACTAAGCTGGGCTTAGCGTTAGCCACAAAAACAGTTAGTGCTAACCCCCTATTATTACTCCGGTACCCAACGCCACAGGGGTGCCGGGAAGAGCCGGTACCAACAGGCCTGGAGTGTCAAAAATGGCGCTCTGGGCCTAGGCGGTAACAGGCTGACGTTATTTAGGCTGGGGAGGGCCAGTAACAATGGTCCTCGCCCACCCTGGTAACGTCAGGCTGTTACTGTTTGGTTGGTATTTGGCTGAGAATAAAAATAGGAGGGACCCTATGTGTTTTTTTAAATATTTAATTATTTATTTATTTAAAAAAAAACGCATAGGGTCCCCCCTATTTTCATTGTCAGCCAAATACCAAACAAACAGTAACAGCCTGACGTTACCAGGGTGGGCGAGGACCATTGTTACTGGCCCTCCCTAGCCTAAATAACGCCAGCCAGTTACCGCCTAGGCCCAGGAGCGCCATTTTTGACACTCCAGGCCTGTTGGTACCGGCTCTTCCCGGCATCCCTGTGGCGTTGGGTACCGGAGTAATAATAGGGGGTTAGCACTAACTCTTTTTGTGGCTAACGCTAAGCCCAGCTTAGTAATGGACTCCGTCTATAAGACAGCTTCACTACTAAGCCTGTCTAGTAAAGTAAGGAAAAAACACAACAGGTTTTAAAAAAATTTTATTACAAAAAACACTCCCCCACAAGCCCTCGTTAACCATTTTATTAAAATCAAACAAAGAAAAACGCTGGTCATCGAAGTAGTCCACCGAATCCGAAGGAGTCCACAGGATACACAGATCTGAAATGAGAAGAAAAAGAAAAAAATGGGTTAGTACATTTATTATCACCTGCTCACACATTTCCCGCCCCACACGACTACAACTACCAGCATGCCCTTACAGTAAGGACATGCTGGGAGTTGTAGTTGTGTGGTGCAGGAGATGTGTGGGCAAGTGACAAGCTTGTCCCCTGCCCCCAGCTGCAGGACTACAACTCCCAGCATGCCCTTACAGTAAGGTGGGGCGGAGGCCGGGCACAGTGTTTCCCAGCCTGGGAGTTGTAGTTTTGCAACATCTGGAGGCACCCTGGTTGGGAAACACTGTTTTAGGGCTTGGGCAGCTTACCGGCTTCCGTAGGATCCAGCGCTGCACGACACTGCCGCGCGATGATCTCTGTCACAGATCGTCGCTGGAGCCTCGGAAGGGTAAGTGAACGTATTCGCCGGTCCCCTTCAGCTGTTTAGTTTTGCAACAGCTGGAGGACTACAGTTTACAGACCACAAACCAGTGGTCTGCAAACTGTGGCCCTCCAGCTGTTGCAAAACTACAACACCCAGCATGCCCTGACAGCCAAAGCCTTTGGCTGTCAGGGCAGGAGCCCGGGCTGACATTACAGTGCAGCCGCCCGGGCTCCTCATACTGCCTCCCCGCTACCCTCACTTATGGGGACACTGATATCCCCCCCCTTGTCTCCCGCCCTCGCCGCTCAGCTCCCGCTGCTACAAGACTACAACTCCCAGCGTGTCCTCACTGTAAGGGCATGCTGGGACTTGTAGTCTTGCAACAGTTAGCAGACAGATGGGAGTTGTGTGGCGCTGGCAGGTGAGAGGGGTGGAATGTAAATCACTGCAGTGTCCCGGTAGCGCAGTGAGGGTAGCGGGGAGAAAGTATGTCGGAGCCCGGGCGGCAGTAGCTTTTCCTGCTCCATGTTGGAGCTGGAGTAAATTTAGTCAATTTTTACGGCCGTTGCGACAGTTTATTGCGCAACTGCGACTGTCTCAATTAATAAATACCTGATAACTGCAAGTAAAAAATTAAAACTTGCGTAACTCAAGCAGGGAAAAAAAATTTGACTTTCTAGCTCTTGCTAGAGAAAGTCGCACGAAAAATAGGGTAGGCGCAATTATGACAATTTTGCGCCAAAAATAGTCAGAAAAAAAAATTATTAAACCCCTTAGTAAATGCCCCTCTATGTTTTGACTATATGAATAAAAGATCTTTGTGTATTTTGTCCTTCTTGAAAGAATAAATGGTTGAACACCCAGACAATAAGGGGAGAGCCTTTGTTTGGGGGCTTTCTACTTATCATGGCTAAATATTTTCATAACTTACTGCACTCCAAGGCAGGGCTGGTGCAGGGATTTTTGCCACTCTAGGCAAAAGCTAATTTTGACTCCGCCCATTGGCCCATCCTTTGACATGCCCCAAGTTACTACTGGGGTGACACACTGTAACAAACCTACTCCTCATGCTGCTGGCTGAGCATGTGGTTTGGATGCTGGTTGTCTTAACTTTCTTGCCACAGACAGAGCGGTGCCTACAGGCAGAGCCAGCCCTGCTCCAAGGTGTCCCAGGTATTTCGAGGCTTAAGTAAAGTCCTTTAGCCATCATAATAATACTAAATCTGTTGAAAGACTTATAGGAAAATCATACATCTCGGGACGGCTTGTTCCATTCATAGACTATTTGTTATACTAAAGACTTTCGTAACCATGAATTCTCTAAGTGTGCCGCTATAGAAACCTATATAACCTGTCTTTGAAGTTAATGTCACCGTTTCTGGTCCCAGTCTCGTCGGACAATGGAATAATACCTGTCCTTCTGTGTATAACACATTTAGCGAATGGTTAAGTCTGCTATGTGACAGCTGTATTCAATAGTTTAGTGTTTAGCAGTGATGTTCTGTTTGCACTACATGTTTTTTTTCTCTTCCCTTTTGTTGGCGTTTCAAACCGTTACAATGACTCTACGAAATCTCTCACCTCTTCCCCTCGCCTGTCACTTCACACAATGGCGCAGACACAGGTAGATCTGATGAATCTTCTTACAATCACAAAAGCTTAGAAAATGTGTTCAGCATGAAGTCAAAGTGGAATATTAAATATATATATATATATGTATAAATATATATATATCTCCGTTGTACTGGATGTGTCATCGGTCTACAACAAACACTGATGTTTGATGTCTTTCTTTGGCTTTTTTATGCCTTGATGCTCCTTTTTTTGCTCGCCACCTTTCTATACAAGTTCAGTTTTTGGGAACTTACATTCTATATTTTAACTTTTAACAAATCATGTTTGAGCAAGGAAAAAATGTCCTAAATGTGTCTTCAGTATTTTTAAATCAAATCAAATAGAAAAAGAACCATTTACTCTAGTACTGTCTTAGGGAAGCAGCCTAAACTTTAATTTGTCATTGTCATTTCAAACTACTTTTATCTACCGTATTTTTCGCCGTATAAGACGCACTTTTTCTTCCCCAAAACTGGGAGGGAAAAGTCAATGCGTCTTATACGGCGAATACACCCCTATCGCGGCGGTCCCTGCGGCCATCAACGGCCGGGACCCGCGGCTAATACAGGACATCACCGATCGCGGTGATGCCCTGTATTAACCCTTCAGACACGGCGATCAAAGCTGACCGCCGCGTCTGAAGCGAAGGCGACACTAACCCGGCTGTTCAGTCGGGCTGTTCGGGACCGCCGCGATTTCACCGCGGCGGTCCCGAACAGCCCGACTGAATAGCCGGGTTAGTGCTTACAGGACACCGGGAGGGACCTTACCTGCCTCCTCGGTGTCTTCTCCGTTCAGGGATCCCCTGTATGGCCGGCGCTCTCCTTCCTCGTCATCACGTCGTCGCGTACGTGCGTCGGCGTGCGTAACAACGTGATGGCGTCGACGGAGAGCGAGGATACCCAGCCGGCAGCAGAGACGTTCCGGAGCGACGGGGACACGGCGACAGCGATGGAGCGACATCCAGGGCAGCGGTGACGGGTCCGGAGCAGCGGGGACTCATGAGTATTACCTCCTATGCAGTGGTCTTCAATCTGCAGACCTCCAGAAGTTGCAAAACAACAACTCCCAGCATGCCCGGACAGCCGTTGGCTGTCCGGGCATGCTGGGAGTTGTTGTTTTGCAACATCTGGAGGTCCGCAGGTTGAAGACCACTATTGGGTTCAAAATCTATTTATTATTTTTTTAGATTTTGCACCTATAAATTGGGTGCGTCTTATACGCCGGTGCGTCCTATAGGGCGAAAAATACCAGGTCATTTACGGAAAATGTCTCCTTTCTTTCAGAAAAAATAAGTCTAAGGTCTTGGCCACCAGGTGTCTATATTCCTCTCCAATCTACGGTCCACTGTTTGTTGTCAGGAGAAATCTGTCTATAGTTACAGCTAGATAAGGACAGAACATATATGTGGTTCAGTATGTGTTCTGTGCAGGTGAGAAAGAAAACCTGGGTTGTTCACCTACAAGCTTAGCTAGTCTTCCTGATAAGGATAATTTACACAGTTCCTTAAAGGGAAATCAAGGCTTCCCTCTCATGTGTTCCCACCCATAAAGCTTGGGGAAGCTGTCCCTTGTGCAAATACTAGTGGGTTATTGCAGTGAGGAAAAAAAAACATTTTTCGGGGGCGCTGCACAGTTTGTTGGACAACGAGGCAAGATACGGGCAGCACAGGACAACAAATGTTTTTATTTTACTAATAGGGACAACGAATTTCGGCATTCACCAATGCCTTCCTCAGGTCCACTAACAGTTCCCAGGATCAGATTGTGCTGCGTGCTAGGGTGCTGGTCTGGACATCCTGACAGAGATCTGTGCTGCCACGGCTGGGTCCAAATAATTGAGAACAAAAATGTAATAAATCAGAACTGATCTTTAATTTTACCAAAACTCGTTAAGATGTCAAGGCTGAACTGGTTGCTATTGGCAACAAAGACAGTTTTACTATTAGACAGTTTTTGATTATCCTCCCCATTGCTTATGTAAGGGATCTGTAAGCAAATAGCTGTTAAATGGTTGATAGGAGGTATGTATTACTGAGATTTCTTGCCTTAGTAACATAAGCCTTGAGTTTGGGTCTGGGTTTTGGGAGTGACTGAAGGTTCTGGAAATAAAGTAATTCCCATTCCCGTACTCTAGTTGGGGTGTATGTGTTGGAGCCCTGAACCTGACCTCATAGGTGTGTGAGCACTGCCAGAGAGCAGAAGAGAGGAGTTGCGCTGGGACTGAACCAAGCAAGTTTTAGGTGAAAAGCTCAAAAGTTTATGTTTATGTAAAGAACCTGATCTGAAGGACATTTTACCCCTTAAAGGGGTACTCCGGGAGTTAACATGTTTTTCCGTTTGTGACTTACCCTATTTGTTTTGTTTCATTTTTATTCTTGTTGTATAGGCGACTCTATTTCCGTTCTTTGTTGTCTTTTTATCCCCCACTTTGTTTTCCTATCTTTGCTTCTTTTTCCTGTTTCTTGCTGTGCTGAAAACTACAAATCCCAGCATGCCACATGACTTGCTGGTTTGGGGCAGCTCCTTTTTTTGTTTGTTTGTTCCGCCCTTTACCCATCCTACTATTTTCCCGGGTCGGCCTCTTTATACACAGCATACTAATATAATCAGCCCTGGTTGGGATTCACTGTCATACACACACAAAAGGGACTACAACTCCCAGCATGTGTCATTCAGGAGTCTTCAGTCTGTGGTATAACACCAGCATGCTGTCTCTGTAGTCTCCTGGGGGTTGTAGTTCACCACACCTCTGTAGGGCATACACCAGTGTTTCCCAACCAGGGTGCCTCCAGGTGTTGCAAAACTACAACTCCCAGCATGCCCTGACAGCCTTTGTGCATGCTAGGAGTTGTAGTTTTGCAACAGCTGGAGGCACACTGGTTGGCAAACACTGGTGTAACATGATGTGTATGCTGAATAGACTAGAACAGTGTTTCCCAACCAGTGTGCCTCCAGCTGTTGCAAATGTACAACTCCCATCATGGCCAAAGTCTGTTAGGCCATGCTGGGAGTTGTAGTTTTGCAACAGCTGGAGGCACAGTGGTTTGTAAACACTAGCATACACACACACACACGCAACAGGGACTACAACTCCCAGCATGTGTCATTCAGGAGCCCCCCCCCCACCCTCCTCGTTCACATATAGAGATCATTCCCAGTATGAGATTTATGCTCCTGCAGTCCATACATCCCCAGCCCGTGCACCTTCTCATCCTCCCCTTCAGATAACACTTATCTTCTCTGTGTTCCTTCTCCTGTGCAGACCTGCGTCCTTAGAATACAGAGCAGGGGGAGGGGAGGTGAGGAGCTGTGTACTCAGCTGGATGAGATGAGGGGCGTGGCTTGTTTATCATGCAGACAGAGGAAAAAAAAAGCTGTGACATCTTGTCCACAACAGACTTAGAACTGTCGACAACAGTAAAAGAAAACCCTCTGAACTACAGAACTTCCTGCCCAACAAACAGGTAAGAAAAACACATACATGCTGCCAAAACATAACACATGTATATTGCAAAAAAACTAAACAAGATGCCATATAGTCAAAAAAAATTTACCACCGGAATACTCCTTTAAGGACATAACCCATTTTGGCCTAAAGAACACAATTTCTAAGAGGCATAACTTTTTTTTTTCCATCCACAGAACCATATGGGGCTTGTTTTTAGCTTGACCAATTGTACTTTGTGATGACACCTTTTTATTTTACCATAAAATGTATTGCACAACCATAAAAATATATTAGTGAAGGGAAAATTCAAAATAAAACAGCAATTTTGGGGGTTTTTCTTTTTACGCAGTGCACTTTATGGTAAAACAGACACATTTTTTTTCTTTGGGTCAATATACCGTATTTTTCGCCGTATAAGACGCACTTTTTCTTCCCCAAAACTGGGGGGGAAAAGTCAGTGCGTCTTATATGGCGAATACACCCCTATCGCGGCGGTCCCTGTGGCCATCAACGGCCGGGACCCGCGGCTAGTACAGGACATCACCGATCGCGGTGATGCCCTGTATTAACCCTTCAGATGCGGCGATCAAAGCTGACCGCCGCGTCTGAAGGGAAAGTGACACTAACCCGGCTGTTTAGTCGGGCTGTTCGGGACCACCGCGATTTCACCACAGCGGTCCCGAACAGCCCGACTGAATAGCCGGGTTAGTGCTTACAGGACACCGGGAGGGACATTACCTGCCTCCTCGGTGTCTTCTCCGTTGAGGGTTCCCCTGTATGGCCGGCGCTCTCCTTCCTCATCATCACGTCGTCGCGTACGTGCGTCGGCGTGCGTAACGACGTGATGGCGGGGACGGAGAGCGAGGATACCCGGCCGGCAGCAGAGACATTCCGGAGCGACGGGGACACGGCGACAGCGATGGAGCGACATCCAGGGCAGCGGTGACGGGTCCGGAGCGGCGGGGACACGTGAGTATTACCTCCTATGCAGTGGTCTTCAATCTGCGGACCTCCAGATGTTGCAAAACTACAACTCCCAGCATGCCCGGACAGCCAACGGCTGGGAGTTGTAGTTTTTCAACATCTGGAGGTCCACAGGTTGAAGACCACTATTGGGTTCAAAATCTTAATTTTTTTAGATTTTGCACCTATAAATTGGGTGCGTCTTATACGCCGGTGCATCCTATAGGGCGAAAAATACGGTAATTAAAATGATCTCCATGTTTCTAGGCTTTTCTCATATTGAACTGTTTTTAAAAAAATCTAAACTTATGTTGCAAAAAGTATGTGTAGAATTGCCCTATTCTGACTCCCTATAATTTTCTTATATTTCCGTGTATGGGGCTGTAAGAGACCTTTTTTTTCAGTATGATTTGCCTTTACCACATTTGCATTCATAGCTTTTATTTTTTATTTTTTTTATGTGATGTGATCAAAAAACAGCAATTTTGGGCATTGATATTATCAGGTGAAAATCTTGTGGTTTTGGCCTCAAAATCCATGGTCATTTTGTCTGTGTGAACACATCCTAAAGGGTTCATATACTGTTTTTTCACAGGGGACGGTTACTTTCTGTGTCCTCCTCTCCACTCTGCCCTGGTGTCTGAGAGGGGCCAAAAAGTCTTTTTAACACATAGAAAGACACCAGTATCATCAATGGCACTTGGCAATTGTTGCTTGGGGGGGGGGGGTCCATCTTTAAACCCATAAGGACCAAGCGTTTTTCCATTTTTGCACTTTTGTTTTTTCCTCCTTACCTTATAAAAATCATAACCCTTAAAATTTTGCACCTAAAAACTAAAAATTCCATATGACGGCTTATCTTTTGCGCTACCAATTCTACTTAGTATTGACATCAGTCATTTTACCCAAAAATCTATGGCGAAACAAAAAAAAAAATTATAATAATTGTGCGACAAATTGAAGCAAAAATGCCATTTTGTTTTTTTGGGGGCTTCCATTTCTAAACAGTACATTTTTCAGTAAAAATGACACCTTATCTTTATTCTGTAGGTCCATAAGATTAAAATTGATTTTGTCGTACTTCTGGAAAAAATCATAACTACATGCCGGAAAATTAATATGTTTAAAATTGTCTTCTGACCCCTATAAATTTTATTTTTCCGCATACTGGGGGGGGGGGGGGGGGGGTATGGTGGTATAATTTTTTGTGCTGTGATCTGAAGTTTTTATCAGTACCATATTTGTTTTGATCGCTTTTTATTCATTTTTTATGGTATAAAAAGTGACCAAAAATACACTATTTTGGAATTTGGAGCTTTTTTGCGCTTATGCCATTGACCTTGCAGTTTAATTAATAATACATTTTTATAGCTCGGACATTTACGCACGCGGCGATACCACATATGTTTATATTTATTTTATTTACAAAGTTTTTTTATATGGGAAAAGGGGGGTGATTCAAACTTTTATTAGGAAAGGTGTTAAATCATCTTTAGTAACACTTTTTTCACCTTAAATTTTTTTTCCAATGTTATAGCCCCCATAGGGGACTATAACATGCAGGACACTGATTCAATACACTGATCAATGCCATTGCATTGCACTGATCAATGCCATTGCATAGCACTGATCAGTGTTATCAGCGGTAGATTAGTCAACCCTGGATTTCAGGCTTGGAGCAATAAATTGGCGATGGGATGCGCAGGAGGCAGATAAGGCACCATCCTGATGCATCCTAGCTGATCGGGACATCTCGGTAAAAACGCAATGGTCCCAATCAACCCGACTGAGCTGCCGGGAAGCTTTCACTTTTACTTTAGACGCGGCAATCAACTTTGATCGCCACATCTAAAGAGTTAATACCAGACATCTGCCTGAACAGCGATGTGCGGGCATTAGCCACGAGTCCTGGCTGCTGACAGCAGCCGGGACCGTGCGGGTATAATGCGAGCTCAGCTCCTGAGCTTACTTCATAACCCTGCCGTGCCGCATAGCAGTTTATAAACGGCGTTTTGCGGTAAGGGGTTAAAAGAGTTGTCATCAATTTCTGTATACCCTAGTAAAGCCCCCCTGAGCTATAAAAGAGGATCCAATTTTCAGGTTCCTCATCTTTTGGCCACAGTAGAAAGTTGTTTTAAAGAGTATGGGGGAGATTTATCAAAACGTGTCCAGAGGAAAAGTTGCCCAGTTGCCCATAGCAACCAATCAGATCGCTCCTTTCATTTTTAACAAGGCATCTGCAAAATGAAAGAAGCGATCTGATTGGTTGCTATGGGCAACTGGGCAACTTTTCTTCTGGACAGGTTTCAATAAATCTCCCCCTATGTCTCTGTCTGGAGGACCTGCCCTGTCCTATATTACATTGTTTTGTATAGGTGCCATGTAATACTTTATCTCTCCAGTGGTGGTGCTACAGATAAATCAAACATTTACTTGCAGGTTACCCCAGAGATCACAGAGGATCCCAGCAGCAGGACACATTGACCCTCATTTACTATTATAAACCCGACTTGTTTTGTCGTTTTTTTTTGGCGCATCTTTGTCTGCGACATGTCACAGACATCGTGCGCCAGTCTGCCACACGATGCAACATTTTTTCACGATGGACCCGATGTGGATTCTCCCAGACCCGAAAAAGGGGCGTAACCCGACATTTCTGAGCTTTCCCACGTATTTATAAAGGTTTCCAACCCGAATTTGTTGAATTGTTGTGGATTTTTTCCCCGACAACTCAGAGGAGTTGGAAACCAAAACCAACAAAACCCACGTGCGACAAACAGGATGCGACAGAATAATAAATATCAGGGGGAAAAAGCAGTCGGGTAAGAAAGCAACATAGACTTACAACCCGATTTTCTAAGTAAATGAGGGCCATTGAGGGAGATTTATCAAAAACTGACCAGAGGAAGAGTGGTGCAGTTGCCCATAGCAACCAATCAGCTTGCTTCTTTCATTTTTAACCCCTTAACGATGCAGGACGTATATTTACGTCCTGCGCCGGCTCCCGCGATATGAAGCGGGATCGCACCGCGATCCCGCATCATATCGCGTCGTTCCCGGCGCTCATCAACGGCCGGGACCCGCGGCTAATACCACACATCGCCGATCACGGCGATGTGCGGTATTAACCCTTTAGAAGCGGCGGTCAAAGCTGACCGCCGCTTCTAAAGTGAAAGTGACCCGGCTGCTCAGTCGGGCTGTTCGGGACCGCCGCGGTGAAATAGCGGCGTCCCAAACAGCTCACAGGACACCGGGAGGGCCCTTACCTGCCTCCTTGGTGTCCGATCGGCGAATGACTGCTCCGTGCCTGAGATCAAGGCAGGAGCAGTCAAGCGCCGATAACACTGATCACAGGCGTGTTAATACACGCCTGTGATCTGTGTAAAAGATCAGTGTGTGCAGTGTTATAGGTCCCTATGGGACCTATAACACTGCAAAAAAAAAAGTAAAAAAAAAGTGTTAATAAAAGTCATTTAACCCCTTCCCTAATAAAAGTTTGAATCACCCCCCTTTTCCCATTAAAAAAATAAAACAGTGTAAAAAAATTAATAAAATAAACATATGTGGTATCGCCGCGTGTGTAAATGTCCGAACTATAAAAATATATCATTAATTATACCGCACGGTCAATGGCGTACGCGCAAAAAAATTCCAAAGTAAAAAAAAAAGCGCATTTTTGGTCACTTTTTATACCATAAAAAAATGAATAAAAATTGATCAAAAAGTCCGATCAAAACAAAAATCATACCAATAAAAACTTCAGATCACGGTGCAAAAAATGAGTCCTCATACCGCCCTGTACGTGGAAAAATAAAAAGTTATAGGGGTCAGAAGATGACATTTTTAAACGTTTTAATTTTCCTGCATGTAGTTATGATTTTTTCCAGAAGTGCGACAAAATCAAACCTATATAAGTAGGGGATCATTTTAACCGTATAGACCTACAGAATAATAATAAGGTGTCATTTTTACCGAAATATGCACTGCGTAGAAACGGAAGCCCCCAAAAGTTACAAAATGGCGTTTTTTCTTCGATTTTGTCGCACAATTATTTTTTTTTTCGTTTCGCCGTGCATTTTTGGGTAAAATGACTAATGTCACTGCAAAGTAGAATTGGCGACGCAAAAAATAAGCCATAATATGGATTTTTAGGTGGAAAATTGAAAGGGTTATGATTTTTAAAAGGTAAGGAGGAAAAAACGAAAGTGCAAAAACGGAAAAACCCTGAGTCCTTAAGGGGTTAAAGAGACCCTGAGTCCTTAAGGGGTTAAAGAGACCTGTGAGACAATCTGATTGGTTGCTATGGGCAACTGCACCACCCCTCCTCTACACAGGTTTTGATAAATCTCCCCCATCGGGATCATTTTATTGCCAAGGTACCCTTTAACACATTGGTCTTCAAACTGTGGCCCTCCAGATGTTACAAAACTACAATTCCCAGCATGCCCGGACAGCCGTTGGCTGTCCGGGCATGCTGGGAGTTGAAGTTTTGCAACATCTGGAGGGCCACAGTTTGAAGACTGCTGCATTAACAAATTGGAAAATTCCAAAGTAAAGGAATTGCTACTGAAGGTGGATGGGCCGCTACTCTTTTTTAACACTATTGGTTTTATATGTATATTTGTTGATGAATGAAGATATAAAGGAAGGTTGTTCTCAAAGAGGACGAGGAAATAAATGAAGATCAGTTAATTTTCTCCTAATTGGATTAAAAACCAGTCTGGAGAATACAGAAGGGATGAGATTTCAGCATCATGGAAACTGCTGGCTTAACAAAAAGGCTTTAATCTATCGGTCCCTGTCAGGTTGTTGACTAATAACCTATTGATTTATCTATGATATACGCTCCCGCTTCTTGCAACTGGAAACTGCTAACTTTCCTGACACCATCACATTACCCTAATGATGAACGCCCGCTTTCTGCTGCCTAAGCTTTGTCTCCTCGCTCGGTCATTAGTGGGTTAAGTACGAGGAGCTAATAATAATCGTCATTTTAAAATGTTAAATTAGTTTCCTCTTAACTATTATAAAGTAAAAAGGGACCAGACAATTGATGCGACCCGTCATAACCGAGGATTTCACAAGCTATGGGAAGCAGCGAGGATTTAGTGTCAGATGACAGACGTCCGTGCAAATCCTCAGATTACAATTACTGTCCAGATGACTTTCATTTGGCTAAATCAGTAGGACACGGATACAATGGAGATACAATTACTCTAATGAATTGCTATATATAGTACAGGTATATGCTGTACACAATATACTATGTATCCTTTATATAGTACATTTATATACTGCACATAATATACTATGTATTCTGTGGTATATAGTATAGTTATATACTGTACACAATATACTATGTATCCTTTATATAGTAAATTTATATACTATGTGTTCTGTGGTATATAGTGTAGTTATATACTGTACACAATTATACTATGTATTCTGTGGTATATAGTAAAGTTATATGCGGTACACAATATACTATGTATCCCGTGGTATATAGTATAATTATATACTGTATACAATATACTATGTATCCTTTGTTATCTAGTACATAATATACTAAGTATTCTGTGGTATATAGTATAATTATATACTGTACACAATATACTATGTATCCTTTATATAGTACATTTATATACTATGTGTTCTGTGGTATATAGTATAGTTATATACTGTACACAATTATACTATGTATTCTGTGGTATATAGTATAGTTATATGCGGTACACAATATACTATGTATCCTTTATATAGTACATTTATATACTATGTATTATGTGGTATATAGTATAATTATATACTGTACACAATTATACTATGTATTCTGTGGTATATAGTAAAGTTATATGCGGTACACAATATACTATGTATCCCGTGGTATATAGTATAATTATATACTGTATACAATATACTATGTATTCTGTGGTATATAGTATAGTTATATACTGTACACAATATACTATGTATTCTGTGGTATATAGTATAATTATATACTGCACACAATATACTATGTGTCCTGTGGTATATAGTATAGTTATATACTGTACACAATATACTATGTATTATGTGGTATTTAGTATAATTATATACTGCACACAATATACTATATATTCTGTGGTATATAGTATAGTCATATACTGTACACAATATACTATGTATCCTGTGGTATATAGTATAGTTATATACTGTACACAATATACTATGTATTATGTGGTATATAGTATAATTATATACTGCACACAATATACTATGTATTCTGTGGTATATAGTATAGTTATATACTGTACACAATATACTATGTATTATGTGGTATAAAGTATAATTATATACTGTACACAATATACTATGTATTCTGTGGTATATAGTATAATTATATACTGCACACAATATACTATGTGTCCTGTGGTATATAGTATAGTTATATACTGTACACAATATACTATGTATTATGTGGTATATAGTATAATTATATACTGCACACAATATACTATGTATTCTGTGGTATATAGTATAGTCATATACTGTACACAATATACTATGTATCCTTTATATAGTATATTTATATACTGTACATAATATACTATGTATTCTGTGGTATATAGTATAGTTATATACTGTACACAATATACTATGTATTCTGTGGTATATAGTATAGTTATATACTGTACACAATATACTATGTATCCTGTGGTATATAGTATTGTTATATACTGTACACAATATACTATGTATTCTGTGGTATATAGTATATTTATATACTGTACATAATATACTATGTATTCTGTGGTATATAGTATAGTTATATGCGGTACACAATATACTATGTATCCTTTATATAGTACATTTATATACTATGTGTTCTGTGGTATATAGTATAGTTATATACTGTACACAATTATACTATGTATTCTGTGGTATATAGTAGTTATATGCGGTACACAATATACTATGTATCCCGTGGTATATAGTATAATTATATACTGTATACAATATACTATGTATTCTGTGGTATATAATATAGTTATATAATGTACACAATATACTATGTATTCTGTGGTATATAGTATAATTATATACTGCACACAATATACTATGTGTCCTGTGGTATATAGTATAGTTATATACTGTACACAATATACTATGTATTATGTGGTATATAGTATAATTATATACTGTACACAATATACTATGTGTCCTGTGGTATATAGTATAGTTATATACAGTACACAATATACTATGTATTCTGTGGTATATAGTATAATTATATACTGCACACAATATACTATGTGTCCTGTGGTATATAGTATAATTATATACTGCACACAATATACTATGTGTCCTGTGGTATATAGTATAATTATATACTGTACACAATATACTATGTGTCCTGTGGTATATAGTATAGTTATATACCTTACAAAATATACTATGTGTCCTGTGGTATATAGTATAATTATATACTGCACACAATATACTATGTGTCCTGTGGTATATAGTATAATTATATACTGCACACAATATACTATGTATTCTGTGGTATATAGTATTATTATATACTGTACACAATATACTATGTGTCCTGTGGTATATAGTATAGTTATATACCTTACAAAATATACTATGTGTCCTGTGGTATATAGTATAATTATATACTGCACACAATATACTATGTGTCCTGTGGTATATAGTATAATTATATACTGTACACAATATACTATGTGTCCTGTGGTATATAGTATAGTTATATACAATACACAATATACTATGTATTCTGTGGTATATAGTATAATTATATACTGCACACAATATACTATGTGTCCTGTGGTATATAGTATAGTTATATACTGTACACAATATACTATGTATCCTTTATATAGTATATTTATATACTGTACATAATATACTATGTATTCTGTGGTATATAGTATAGTTATATACTGTACACAATATACTATGTATTCTGTGGTATATAGTATAATTATATACTGTACACAATATACTATGTGTCCTGTGGTATATAGTATAGTTATATACCTTACAAAATATACTATGTGTCCTGTGGTATATAGTATAATTATATACTGCACACAATATACTATGTGTCCTGTGGTATATAGTATAGTTATATACTGTACACAATATACTATGTATTCTGTGGTATATAGTATTATTATATACTGTACACAATATACTATGTGTCCTGTGGTATATAGTATAATTATATACTGCACACAATATACTATGTATCCTGTGGTATATAGTATAGTTATATACTGTACACAATATACTATGTATTCTGTGGTATATAGTATTATTATATACTGTACACAATATACTATGTGTCCTGTGGTATATAGTATAGTTATATACCTTACAAAATATACTATGTGTCCTGTGGTATATAGTATAATTATATACTGCACACAATATACTATGTGTCATGTGGTATATAGTACAGTTATATACTGCACACAATATACTATGTGTCCTGTGGTATATAGTATAATTATATACTGTACACAATATACTATGTATTCTGTGGTATATAGTATAATTATATACTGCACACAATATACTATGTGTCCTGTGGTATATAGTATAATTATATACTGTACACAATATACTATGTGTCCTGTGGTATATAGTATAGTTATATACAGTACACAATATACTATGTATTCTGTGGTATATAGTATAATTATATACTGCACACAATATACTATGTGTCCTGTGGTATATAGTATAGTTATATACCTTACAAAATATACTATGTATTCTGTGGTATATAGTATAATTATATACTGCACACAATATACTATGTGTCCTGTGGTATATAGTATAATTATATACTGCACACAATATACTATGTGTCCTGTGGTATATAGTATAATTATATACTGTACACAATATACTATGTGTCCTGTGGTATATAGTATAGTTATATACCTTACAAAATATACTATGTGTCCTGTGGTATATAGTATAATTATATACTGCACACAATATACTATGTGTCCTGTGGTATATAGTACAGTTATATACTGTACACAATATACTAAGTATATTGTGTACAGTATATAAATATACTATATACCACAGAATACATAGTATATTGTGTACAGTATATAAATATACTATATACCACAGAATACAATGTATTCTGTGGTATATAGTATAGATGGAATGTAGACAGGGCCTACAATGTAGCGTTACACAGAGATAGGAAACATTAGATTTTTCCCATTGGAACCAAACCTTGTGCTCCTGCACACACGTAAGGTGGTTTTCTCTACATCATATAGTACACAATATGGGCAAATCTGTAAAATCATTAATAAGTACATGCCCATACTCCTAGCGGATCCCACAGTAGCGCCTGCTCTGGATGGAGGATATAGTTGTGTGGCCCGTAGAGCACCTACTCTGGAACAAAAATCAAATCAAATGAACCCGGTTTGCCTTGAACACAGGGGAACCTATAAATGTGGCCATAGAGTATGTAAATGCTGTAATATTATATCACCCTCTTCCACCTTCACGTCCTGCACTAACCATGACTCCTTTCCGATAAAGCATTATATCAATTGCAATACAAAGTATGTGATTTATTTATTCACATGCGAGCCATGTAATATGCAGTACGTGGGGTGTACAACAAATACTTTAAAGGTGCGGGTCAGAAAACATCTGTCTGATACTCCACACTTTAACAGTAGAAACACCTCTATGATAACTAAACATATTGCAGAATGCCACTCCGGTAATTGGACAGGCGTTAAATTGCAGGGTACAGAAAAAGTGTTTTGCCCGAAGAGAGGAGGAGATCATAAAAAGAAACTTTTGGATAGAGAAATTTACTGGATCCTCAGGCTAGACACTAGGTTTCCTAGCGGTCTTAACAAAAGGTTGGACGTAGTGCTCCATTATTAGGGGTCCATTATTACATATTTTTTTCCCCCCCCTTTTCTCTTTTTTTCATTTTTCTCATCTTTTGATCTCATTAGTCTACTCATGATATTCGCCCATTGATAGAGGTTTGTCCTTACTATGCTCTTGAATATATATATTTTTCTAGTTTTGCCTTAATATATGTATTAACACTATATATATATATATATATATATATATATATAATTATTTACTTTTTATTATATTAATATACTATATTATATTTCTCACCATTGCCTGCATTAGGTCCTCCGTTTTTTATAGTCATTATTATTACATGAGATTTAAGATATTTTGATATTTACAAATCTATTATTTTCTTTATAAAATCTCATGCACTTCAATTCTTCCTATGCCATTGTGTAAACTGCGACATTTGTATCTTTATATATACATTTTTCTAATCATTATTACACAACACACATTTTCATGTCGCAGTTCACACTGGGGGAGATTTATCAAAACCTGTGCAGAGGAAAAGTCTACCAGTTGCCCATAGCAACCAATCAGATCGCTTCTTTCATTTTTCACAGGCCTTCATGAAAATGAAAGAAGCAAGCTGATTGGTTGCTATGGGCAACTGGGCAAGTTTTCCTCTGCACAGGTTTTGATAAATCTCCCCCACTATGTTTTGGAGAACTTTTTATACCTTTAGCGGATGCACATCGGATCAGCCTATGTTTTCCTTGGGCTGCCGATGTGCAATCGCATAGATTGTTAGTTATTATATTTGCACTTATTTTTTCTATATATAGTTAATAAAGATTCTGTTTTTATTTTTAACTCTGATCGCATCATATGACTGATATAACAGTGCATAAAAGTGTATTTTGTTCTCTATGCTAGTGGATCCGGGTGTGAACGGGAGCCACTCCTGGCTAATTAGCCCTGGGTGCCTCCCCTCGCCCCTGGTTCCATATATAAGAGTACTTGGAATCTGTAATCATTGTACGACTAAGGCCAGCACCTGGCCGAAACGCGTCACTTCCTCCCTGTACCTGTTGCCTCGTTGATGTGAATAAAGCCGCACTTACCTGAGCCGAGCTGGAGTTCGCTTTCTTTATTTCCATTGTTCTGGGTGAGGTCCACACCCTCTCCTTGCTTGGGATCCAGACCAGGGATAGAGCCGGAAACTTCCTCTACTTTCACATAGTATATTTATATACTGTACACAATATACTATTTATTCTGTGGTATATAGTAAAGTTGTATGCTGTACACAATATACTATGTATCCTGTGGTATATAATATAATTATATACTGTATGTCACGATGCCGGCTGGCAGGTAGTGGATCCTCTGTGCCAGAGAGGGATTGGCGTGGACCGTGCTAGAGGATCGGTTCTAAGTCACTACTGGTTTTCACCAGAGCCCGCCGCAAAGCGGGATGGTCTTGCTGCGGCGGTAGTGACCAGGTCGTATCCCCTAGCAACGGCTCAACCTCTCTGGCTGCTGAAGATAGGCGCGGTACAAGGGAGTAGACAGAAGCAAGGTCGGACGTAGCAGAAGGTCGGGGCAGGCAGCAAGGATCGTAGTCAGGGGCAACGGCAGGAGGTCTGGAACACAGGCTAGGAACACACAAGGAAACGCTTTCACTGGCACTAAGGCAACAAGATCCGGCGAGGGAGTGAAGGGGAAGTGAGGTGATATAGGGAAGTGCACAGGTGTAAACACTAATTGGAACCACTGCGCCAATCAGCGGCGCAGTGGCCCTTTAAATCGCAGAGACCCGGCGCGCGCGCGCCCTAGGGAGCGGGGCCGCGCGCGCCGGGACAGAACTGACGGAGAGCGAGTCAGGTACGGGAGCCGGGGTGCGCATCGCGAGCGGGCGCTACCCGCATCGCGAATCGCATCCCGGCCAGAGGCGGTATCGCAGCGCCCCGGGCCCGGAGCGCTGCAGTGAGAGGAGTGTAGCGAGCGCTCCGGGGAGGAGCGGGGACCCGGAGCGCTCGGCGTAACAGTACCCCCCCCCTTGGGTCTCCCCCTCTTCTTGGAGCCTGAGAACCTGAGGACCAGACTTTTGTCCAGGATATTGTCCTCAGGTTCCCAGGACCTCTCTTCAGGACCACAACCCTCCCAATCCACTAAAAAGAAGGTTTTCCCTCTGACCTTTTTAGATGCCAAAATTTCCTTGACGGAGAAGATGTCCGAGGAGCCGGAGACAGGAGTGGGGGGAACAGATTTGGGAGAGAAACGGTTAATGATAAGTGGTTTAAGAAGAGAAACATGAAAGGCATTAGGAATACGAAGAGAAGGAGGAAGAAGAAGTTTGTAAGAGACAGGATTAATCTGGCGCAAAATCTTGAAAGGACCAAGATAGCGTGGTCCCAACTTATAGCTAGGGACACGGAAGCGGACATATTTGGCGGAGAGCCATACCTTGTCTCCAGGGGAAAAAATGGGAGGAGCTCTTCTTTTCTTATCCGCGAATCTCTTCATGCGTGAAGAAGCCTGTAAGAGAGAATTTTGGGTCTCTCTCCATATGATGGAGAGATCACGAGAAATTTCATCCACAGCGGGCAGACCAGAGGGCAAGGGGGTAGGGAGGGGGGGAAGAGGGTGACGGCCGTACACCACGAAAAACGGGGATTTGGAGGAAGATTCAGAGATTCTGAAATTATACGAGAATTCGGCCCAAGGTAGAAGATCTGCCCAGTCATCCTGGCGGGAGGAAACAAAATGTCGTAAATAGTCACCCAAGATCTGGTTAATTCTTTCTACTTGTCCATTGGATTGAGGATGGTATGCAGAAGAAAAATTTAATTTAATCTTGAGTTGTTTACAGAGAGCCCTCCAGAATTTAGACACAAATTGGACGCCTCTATCCGAGACGATCTGCGTAGGCAAGCCGTGAAGACGAAAAATGTGTACAAAAAATTGTTTAGCCAACTGAGGCGCTGAAGGAAGACCAGGAAGAGGGATGAAATGTGCCATTTTGGAGAATCGATCAACGACCACCCAAATAACAGTGTTGCCATGGGATGGGGGTAAGTCAGTAATAAAATCCATACCAATCAGAGACCAAGGTTGTTCGGGAACAGGCAGAGGAAGAAGAAAACCAGCGGGCTTCTGGCGAGGAGTCTTATCCCGGGCACAGATAGTGCAGGCTCGCACAAAGTCCACCACATCAGTCTCTAGAGTCGGCCACCAATAGAAGCGAGAGATGAGTTGCACAGATTTCTTGATGCCCGCATGACCTGCGAGATGGGAGGAGTGACCCCATTTGAGGATTCCGAGGCGTTGGCGTGGAGAAACAAAGGTCTTTCCTGGTGGAGTTTGCCTGATGGAGGCTGGAGAAGTGGAAATCAGGCAGTCAGGAGGAATGATGTGTTGAGGAGAGAGTTCAATTTCAGAAGCATCTGAGGAACGAGAGAGAGCATCGGCCCTAATGTTCTTATCAGCAGGCCGAAAGTGAATTTCAAAATTAAATCGGGCAAAGAACAGAGACCACCTGGCCTGACGAGGATTCAGCCGTTGGGCAGACTCGAGGTATGAGAGGTTCTTGTGATCGGTGTAAATAATAACTGGAAATCTTGATCCCTCCAGCAGATGCCTCCATTCCTCAAGTGCTAATTTAATGGCTAGAAGCTCTCGATCCCCGATGGAGTAGTTCCTCTCCGCCGGAGAGAAGGTCCTAGAAAAAAACCCACAAGTAACAGCATGCCCGGAAGAGTTTTTTTGTAGAAGGACAGCTCCAGCTCCCACTGAGGAGGCATCAACCTCCAATAGGAAGGGTTTAGATGGGTCAGGTCTGGAGAGCACGGGAGCCGAAGAGAAGGCGGACTTGAGTCGTTTAAAGGCGTCTTCCGCTTGAGGAGGCCAAGACTTGGGATCGGCATTTTTTTTGGTTAAAGCCACAATAGGAGCCACAATGGTAGAAAAATGTGGAATAAATTGCCTGTAATAATTGGCGAACCCCAAAAAACGTTGGATGGCACGGAGTCCGGAGGGGCGTGGCCAATCTAAGACGGCAGAGAGTTTATCTGGATCCATTTGTAGTCCCTGGCCAGAGACCAAGTATCCTAGAAAAGGAAGAGATTGGCATTCAAACAGACATTTCTCAATTTTAGCATAGAGTTGATTGTCACGAAGTCTCTGAAGAACCATACGGACATGCTGGCGGTGTTCTTCTAGATTGGCCGAAAAAATTAGGATATCATCAAGATATACAACAACACAGGAGTATAACAGATCACGAAAAATTTCATTAACAAAGTCTTGGAAGACAGCAGGGGCGTTGCACAGGCCAAAGGGCATGACCAGATACTCAAAGTGTCCATCTCTGGTGTTAAATGCTGTTTTCCACTCATCCCCCTCTCTGATGCGGATGAGGTTATAGGCGCCTCTTAAGTCCAATTTAGTAAAGATGTGGGCACCTTGGAGGCGATCAAAGAGTTCAGAGATGAGGGGTAAGGGGTAGCGGTTCTTAACCGTGATTTTATTAAGTCCGCGGTAGTCAATGCAAGGACGTAGAGAGCCATCTTTTTTGGACACAAAGAAAAATCCGGCTCCGGCAGGAGAGGAGGATTTACGGATAAAGCCCTTTTTTAGATTCTCCTGGACGTATTCAGACATGGCAAGAGTCTCTGGGGCAGAGAGAGGATAAATTCTGCCCCGGGGTGGAGTAGTGCCCGGGAGGAGGTCGATAGGACAATCATAAGGCCTGTGAGGAGGTAGAGTCTCCGCTTGTTTTTTGCAGAAAACATCCGCGAAGTCCATATAGGCCTTAGGGAGACCGGTTACTGGAGGAAGCACAGAGTTACGGCAAGGGTTACTGGGAACCGGTTTTAGACAGTCCTTGGAACAAGAGGGCCCCCAACTCTTGATCTCCCCAGTGGACCAATCCAGGGTTGGGGAATGAAGTTGAAGCCAGGGAAGTCCAAGGAGAATTTCCGAGGTGCAATTGGGGAGGACCAAAAGTTCAATCCTCTCGTGATGAGATCCGATGCTCATTAGAAGGGGCTCCGTGCGGAAACGTATGGAACAGTCCAATCTTTCATTGTTTATACAATTGATGTAAAGGGGTCTGGTGAGACTGGTCACTGGGATGTTGAACCTGTTGACGAGAGAGGCCAAAATAAAATTTCCTGCAGATCCAGAGTCTAAGAAGGCCACAGAAGAGAAGGAGAAGGCAGAGGCAGACATCCGCACAGGCACAGTAAGACGTGGAGAAGCAGAGTGGACATCAAGGATTGTCTCACCTTTGTGCGGAGTCAGGGTACGTCTTTCCAGGCGGGGAGGGCGGATAGGACAATCCCTCAGGAAGTGTTCGGTACTAGCACAGTACAGGCAGAGGTTCTCCATGCGGCGTCGTGTCCTCTCTTGAGATGTCAGGCGAGACCGGTCGACCTGCATAGCCTCCACGGCGGGAGGCACAGGAACAGATTGCAGGGAACCAGAGGAGAGAGGAGCCGAGGAGAAGAAACGCCTCGTGCGAACAGAGTCCATATCTTGGCGGAGCTCCTGACGCCTTTCGGAAAAACGCATGTCAATGCGAGTGGCTAGGTGAATAAGTTCATGAAGATTAGCAGGCATTTCTCGTGCGGCCAGAACATCTTTAATGTTGCTGGATAGGCCTTTTTTAAAGGTCGCGCAGAGGGCCTCATTGTTCCAGGATAATTCAGAAGCAAGAGTACGGAATTGTACGGCATACTCGCCAACGGAAGAATTACCCTGGACCAGGTTCAACAGGGCAGTCTCAGCAGAAGAGGCTCGGGCAGGTTCCTCAAAGACACTTCGAATTTCCGAGAAGAAGGAGTGTACAGAGGCAGTGACGGGGTCATTGCGGTCCCAGAGCGGTGTGGCCCAAGCCAGGGCTTTTCCAGACAGCAGGCTGACTACGAAAGCCACCTTAGACCTTTCAGTGGGGAACTGGTCCGACATCATCTCCAAGTGTAATGAACATTGGGAAAGGAAGCCACGGCAAAGCTTAGAGTCCCCATCAAATTTATCCGGCAAGGATAGTCGTAGTCCAGAAGCGGCCACTCGCTGCGGAGGAGGTACAGGAGCTGGCGGAGGAGATGGTTGCTGGAGCTGTGGTAGTAACTGTTGTAGCATAACAGTCAGTTGAGACAGCTGTTGGCCTTGTTGCGCAATCTGTTGTGACTGCTGGGCGACCACCGTGGTGAGGTCAGCGACAACTGGCAGAGGAACTTCAGCGGGATCCATGGCCGGATCTACTGTCACGATGCCGGCTGGCAGGTAGTGGATCCTCTGTGCCAGAGAGGGATTGGCGTGGACCGTGCTAGAGGATCGGTTCTAAGTCACTACTGGTTTTCACCAGAGCCCGCCGCAAAGCGGGATGGTCTTGCTGCGGCGGTAGTGACCAGGTCGTATCCCCTAGCAACGGCTCAACCTCTCTGGCTGCTGAAGATAGGCGCGGTACAAGGGAGTAGACAGAAGCAAGGTCGGACGTAGCAGAAGGTCGGGGCAGGCAGCAAGGATCGTAGTCAGGGGCAACGGCAGGAGGTCTGGAACACAGGCTAGGAACACACAAGGAAACGCTTTCACTGGCACTAAGGCAACAAGATCCGGCGAGGGAGTGAAGGGGAAGTGAGGTGATATAGGGAAGTGCACAGGTGTAAACACTAATTGGAACCACTGCGCCAATCAGCGGCGCAGTGGCCCTTTAAATCGCAGAGACCCGGCGCGCGCGCGCCCTAGGGAGCGGGGCCGCGCGCGCCGGGACAGAACTGACGGAGAGCGAGTCAGGTACGGGAGCCGGGGTGCGCATCGCGAGCGGGCGCTACCCGCATCGCGAATCGCATCCCGGCCAGAGGCGGTATCGCAGCGCCCCGGGCCCGGAGCGCTGCAGTGAGAGGAGTGTAGCGAGCGCTCCGGGGAGGAGCGGGGACCCGGAGCGCTCGGCGTAACACTGTACACAATATACTATGTATTCTGTGGTATATAATATAGTTATATACTATGTATTCTGTGGTATATAGTATATTTATATACTGTACACAATATACTATGTATTCTGTGGTATATAGTATATTTATATACTGTACACAATATACTATGTATCCCGTGATATATAGTATAATTATATACTGTACACAATATACTATGTATCCCGTGGTATATAGTATTATTATATACTGTACACAATATACTATGTGTCCTGTGGGATATAGTATAATTATATACTGTATACAATATACTATGTATCCCGTGGTATATAGTATAATTATGTACTGCACACAATATACTATGTATTATGTGGTATATTGTGTATATATATATATATATATATATATATATATATATATATATATATACACACACACACACACACACATACACACACACACCTTACACAATATATTATGTATTCTGTGGTACATAGTAAATGTATATACTGTACACAATATACTATGTATCCTGTGGTATATAGTATAATTATATACTGTACACAATATACTATGTGTTCTGTGGTATATAGGGAAAATTTGTACTTACCGTAATTTTGCTTTCCATGAGTCTGAAGGCAGCACAGAAGGGTTAATAGCTCCTTTCAGTTCATCCTAGGACCGCCCACCTAGCAAACAATTAAGAGAATTTAAAAGCACCAGGCTAGGCCTGGCTATAACCAACCATCAGAACCTCATCCACTTGTGTTTTTGAATAGACTCAGTTCTGATGCAAAAAGATGACCTATAGTAGGGAGGGTTTGTATGTGCTGCCTTCAGACTCATGGAAAGCAAAATTACGATAAGTACACATTTTCCATTTCCATTTCGTCTTCTGGCAGCACAGAAGGGAGCTGTATAGCAACATAAGGGGGGGATACTTAATTGAACATGGCATAGAGCACCGACATGCCAGAGGCTGGACCCCAGCTTTGGTTGTCTAGAGTGTAGATTGAGCTTTGATGGAATCTGGTGGCTCAACTCCTGTGATCTCACTGGCGTTCAGAATCGTAGAGTTAAGCCATTCCACCAAGGTAGCTTTAGACCCCTTTCTTCCCTTTACCACACTGGCAACTGTACGAACAGATTCTCTTCCACCCTGAATGTCTTGGTTCTATTGTGGTAGCAGATCAGTACTGTAGACCCATCCAGATGGTGAAGAACTCTTCCTCCTCAACAGTGGATCCAGTAAGAACTTCAGCAAGAGAATTCCCTGATGATGTCGTCTCAGATGACACCTTCAGCAGGACTCCCTCTAGTACAAATCTTATAAAGGGATCTCATGAAGAGAGAGCTTGTATTTTATGCCAACCTGTGTGAGAATGTTATCGCAATCAGGAAAGAACATGTAGGACAATCACTTCAGGTCGACTTACTCGGGAGAGGCTTAGACACCACCACCGGAGGAAGACATATGACTGGTCTGAGGAAGACCTATGACTGGTCTGACCTGCCTTAGTGCTGTGAAGAATCAAGTGATGACTGGATGACTGCCAATCTGCTATCTGTGAAGGAATTTGAGACATGGAGCCTCAATGTATTAGCTCACAGGCTTTTCTCGAATCCATCTTGGAGGAAATGCAAAACGACTGCAAATGAAACCTCTTCTAGATCCTCCTCCAGAATGTGAACCTTCTCTAGAGTGTCAAGTAGAACGCCTTTAAGGATTCTCTTTCGGCTGAAAAGACGAGTAGATATTACCTCCTCCAATGAGCCCATCATATGGAATCTATCCTTCTCAAACTCCACACAGTCAAAGGCAACAGCTCCTGCTGTGGATGAAGGACCCATTCTGTGTCAGCAGGTCCCTGTGGGGAGGAAATTTCCTTTAACTGTAACAGGAGGGAAAACAAACCCCGTCTTAGCCAGTATGGGGCTATCAGGATCACGTCTGGCTTGTCCATCAGGATCTTCCTTATGAGTGGAGGCTGAAATAGATAGATGTAGAGGCCTCGCTATGATACTGTCAGTGCATCCAAGATGTCTGGTTGGTTTCTGCAATTCAGAGAAGCAAATTTAGCAACCTTCCGGTTTTCTATGGTAGCCCTCATGTCGTAATCAGGTAGACCTCTCCTGCTGACTATTTGGCAGACGTATACTTCAGTGAGGGACCTCTGCTTGAACATAGAATAGTTCTGCTTGGCTGATCCACCTGGACATTCAGAGTACCTGCTGGGACCGCTGGGATACTGGGCACTGGGTTAAAGAGTAGCCAAAATAGCCAAGTTCACTGGCCCCATCTTCCTCAGGTTGGCTGACATCTGATATTCTTCATGTGTCCAGCTCCTCTGGACTCAAAGATCCAACATGTAAGCTCCTTAATCTGATTCAGAGGCATCTGTTGTGAGCAGGACCACGTCCGTAGGTCAAAAGCTACAACCTATTGGGAGATTTTCTTTTGGAAAGCCATGTTCTGAGACTCCTGCATGTGCGACTGACAGCCCAAGAGGGGAGGAAAAATAATGGAGATTCCTGTCCAGGCAGACTGAACTTTCTCCTGGAAATCTCTCAGACTGTTTGTAGAATGTGACTTCTTCAGTGAGAAAACCAGCCGGAGTCAGGTGCCCAGGTACGGCACCACATGGATCCCGTGAAGATGAAGAACAGCCACTACCACAATGGCTCTACCACCCTGGGAGTATATACTAATGGCAGGGTCCAGAATAGTGAAGCACTCCCTTTCCTGACTAGTTGACCACTCTGATATTCCGCTGAGGATGGATGTATGGGCACATGTAGATAGGTGTTCATAACACATGCCACCCTTCCTCAGGCTGACAGGAATCCAGAAAGTCTTGCACCAACCATGGTTGTCCTTCTGACATCAAACTGATTTGGTTTGGTAGTCTTCTCCCTGGTTCCTTTATCCTGAGCCCTTTTGCAGAACATTGGCTCTTGGAGAAGAAGTTTTGCTCTTTAGAGCACCAGGACTAAGATGGTTTCCATTTGGCAGCTTGTGGAAAGGCCAAGCTCTTCCTTTCCTTGGAGGAACTCTAGGATCCTCATATACTGCTGACCCATCAGACAACCGGGCTGATTCTCAGATGAGATTCTAAACATATCTAAAGGAAATCACATAGGACGTCTGATACAGACCTGAGTGATGACACTTGGGAGACAATTCTTCTCCAGATACCTTGTCCTCAATGTCTCTGCTCAGCCGGACTACTCACAGTGGCAGAGTTGGATATCTGAGGACACCAGTGACTTTACATAGTTAAGTAACAGCAGAGTCTGTCTTACCTGGATTCTCCCAATGTTTGGACTCTGACTTGAGCCTGGAGTCCATCTCATGTACCTGTCTGGCTTTGTCCACTCTTGTGTCTACTCAAGAGAAAAAATGTCAGCAAAGCCTTGTACATGAAAAACATCAGTATATAGTGAGCAGGGCCTCACTACTGACAGGAATATATAGAAATGTATAGAAAACATCAGTATACAGTGAGGAGGACCTCACTACTGATAGGCCTATATAGAAATGTATATAAGACATCAGTACACAGTGAGCAGGGCCTCACTACTGACAGGACTTTATAGAAAAGATCAGTATACATCAGTATACAGCATCACTTACTGACAGGATTATATATATCAGTATACAACATCACTTACTGACAGGATTATATAACAGTATACAGTATAACGTGATCATCCAGCATCACTTACTGACAGGATTATATATCAGTATACAGTACAAGGTGAGCATACAGCACTTACTGACAGGGTTATATATCAGTATACAGTATAATGTGATCATACAGCATCACTTATTGACAGGATTATATATCAGTACACAGTTCAAGGTGAGCATACAGCATCACTGACAGGATTATATATCAGTATACAGTATAATGTGAGCATACAGCATCACTACTGACAGGATTGTATATCAGTATACAGTATAATGTGAGCATACAGCATCACTACTGACAGGATTATATATCAGTATACAGTATAATGTGAGCATACAGCATCACTACTGACAGGATTGTATATCAGTATACAGTATAATGTGAGTATACAGCATCACTACTGACAGGATTGTATATCAGTATACAGTATAATGTGAGCATACAGCATCACTACTGACAGGATTGTATATCAGTATACAGTATAATGTGAGTATACAGCATCACTACTGACAGGATTGTCTATCAGTATACAGTATAATGTGAGTATACAGCATCACTACTGACAGGATTGTATATCAGTATACAGTATCACTTACTGACATGATTGTATATCAGTATACAGTATTATGTGAGTATACAGCATTACTTACAGGCTCCTCCGGGGCCCCACTCGTACCCGGGAGCAGCTCAAATATACATATTGTAAGGATTCCTCCTTGGGGATTAGCTCTGAGATCGTCCTGGTCACTTGCCACGGGACACGTTCCTCACAATAACACCACAGACCACAGTTCCGCATACAAGTCTGGCACCTCACCAGCTTTATTTCCACAGGTTGCAGGTAAAACAAAGCATAAACAGGAAGAAAATAAAGTCCTAGACCGTCTGGTCACTGACTACACATATCAGCATGCCCTGACTACGAACTGGTGAGTTTCCCTCAGCCAGTAAACATGTGACTCCTGCAACCTGTTACTCACAGTTCACACCACTTCTTGGACCACTCGCAGCACCTTCTGCGTGTTACCTAAACAGGGTCCGTGTGTCTCCCCCTCTAACAGCCAGCATACTGTTTCACAGGGAGAGCCCCAACTATTCTGTTTCCTTTCCTTTTAAACACACTTCCCCTTCCTGATACCTCATTAATCAGGCCACAGGTGGATTCTCCAGAGTTAGCAAGGGAAATACACCCTTTCCTTGCCACACATCCCCCCTCTGCTCAGACCACCGGGAAGGAGCACTTTTATTCAAAAGGCAGAGTCCAACTGCCTTTCCTTTTCCTTGGACAACTTTTGTCCCACAGTCTCTGAAGTCCTTGACTTTTTTCTTCCGGACTTTTACCAGCCACCAATTACAAGTCTCTCGGTCACACCTATCCAGTACCAGGTTCTTCACCCTGGTGTGGGCAGGGTTCTTGAAATTAAGGAGAGAGAGGACCGGTGCTTCTAACCTTTGTCTTCTTCTGGCTTGCCGGACCTCTGCCTCTGCTTCAGAGAATCTTTCGGCCTCAGTGGCTTCACCAACCTCTGTCTTGTTCTCTGTAGCTTCAGAGGACCTCCGACATGGGTCCATCTCAGTTTCAACTTTAGAGGACTCCCCACCTGGTTTCACCACAGTTTTGACTTCAGTGCATTTCTCACATGGTTTCACCTCATCCCTTCCAGCTTTCTCTTCAGGGGCACCAGCTTCCTCAGGTTTGGCTTCAGAGTCTTTGGCTCCTTCTGATTCTTGTGTAGAATCAGCTTCTACTACTGTTTGGCTCTTCTCTGCAGCTTCTTCAGGTTTACTCTTCTCTTCACCTGTAGCTTCAGTTGTGCCATTTTCTTTACTCACAGCTTTTGAGGTTGACTCTGGTTTAGCTTCTGCTTCAGAGGATTTCTCTGCCTCAGCATTACCTTCAGAATTTTTGGTCTGCTCAGGTTCAGAGGATTTCCCGCCTGACTTCTCCTTAGTGTCCACTTCAGAGGATTTCACACCAGGTTTCAGCTCAGTCTTAGCTTCAGAGGACTTCTTACAGGGCTTCACCTCAATCTTAGCATTAGAGGACTTTTTACCGGGCTTCAGAGAAAGCAGCATCCCTGTATCCCCTAACTTCTGCCCCAGAAGCCTTTCTTGAGCCAATTCCACCATAGCTTGGTCTCTGCTCTCTTTTAGAACTTCCTGGTCCTCTTCCTTTTTCTCACATTTTCGCTGCTTACACTGGAGCTTAGCGGACTTCATCCTCTCACTGTCAAGTAATTCTGTCAAGTCCCTGACAGTATCTTCCAAAGACAGCAATTGTTTCCTCAACTGTTCATTGTCCGCCAGCACAGCCACCTGCTCGTAGAGTTGCGCTCCCAGCAAAACCAAGGCAGCTACGTGGGACCTTCTGAGCGTTTCGTTCTGAGCTTCCAGGCTCTCTTTTAAGATCTTCATTTCATCTTCCAGCTTTATATATTTCAGCTGCTCACTCTTGAGCTTTGCAGAGATAATCTTCTCACTGTCCAGGAATTGTTTATTGGTCTTCTCTAACTCATTGATAAATTTTCCACTCTCACCAATCTGTTCAGATAGATCTGAGATCTCCTGTTGCAAGTTCTTGTTTTCATGTTTCAGAGTCTCAACTTGTTCCAGGGCCTCCTCATACTGCTCACAGAGCAAGTCATTGTCATGACGAGCAGATTGAAGAGCATGTGCAAGGGCACTATTCGCCTTGACTTCCTCCTCAAGTTGTCTCTTAGCTTTAGAGACACTCTCCAGATTGCTGGCAAGAGCCTCAACTTCCATCTACATTTCATTCTTCTCTTTTTCTATTTTTTCCATGGCTACCAGCCTAGCCTTGTGATCACTCCGCAAAGCCTGATATGCACCATGTAGAAGACTCACTTCTTCCTGGAATGACATCCGCTTGGCCAGGCTCTCCACTTCACTCTCCTTGCTGGTCACAAGACCCTGGGAGCGGGACAGCTCATCCTGCAGAGCCACGAACTCACGTCTGTGGTGCTCCATGACCTTTTCCAGCTGAAGCCTCGCTTCTTGCTCTTTCTTAAATTCCGCAAGTGATTTGTCCTTCTCCTCTGTCAAGAGATGTACCTCTTTTTCTTTCTCCGTCAACTTCACAGAAACCATCTGCAGGGATCATTCCAGATTCTGGATCTGCTCCAGTTTTTTTTATAAGGCCAGAAGGCCAGCTCTTCTTTTACGAGACCTTTTACTGACAGTGGTCTCCTCACTCTCGCTGTTAGACCTTGAGACATCCTCTGGTCCTCTGTCAGACACTCAACCCAGCTCTTCTCCATCTCTAGATGAAGTCTCCCCCTTTTTCAGGGTTGTGGCCACTTGTGCCTCATTATTATCATCAACAGGTGCCACTGACACCTGGCACTCTTCCTCTCCCACCACGTTGGCAACTCTGGAGACTCTTGCTAAACACTCCCTTCGAACCGGCAATCCCTTCGCGGTAAGTTTGTTGCCCCTAGCAACAACTTCAATGGCTCTGGGCACCAGCGAGTCAGGGTGATTCCCGAACAGTTCCTCTGAACTGTCTCTCGGCTCCTTGGCAGACTTTTCTTTTGTCTTGTCACAGTCTCTTCACGGCCTGGCAAAAACGACTAGGGCTCCTGGGTCTGCAACAATATCTGGTCCAGTGGTTCGACCTTCCTGGTTACAACCCCTCTCTGGTCCAAATGCCACATCTCCTTCACTTAGGACTCTTTCTGTGACCGTAAGCACAGCCCCCAGCTCCACTGGTACTCTCTTCTGGAGTTTTGGTTTTTCCACAGCCATCTCCATAGCTTCTATTCCAGTCACCTCTTTAACTTGACTCGCAAACTGTTCTTCAGCTCCCCTAGTGGTCTGGCACACTCCCACCTGACATATACCTAGGGTCTGCTGACACTCCCCGTCCTCAGCCTCTGCTGAGTTACTGTCCCCTGCTATGTGGTGTAAATCAAGTGTTGTGAGCCTATCAGGTGTTCCTGCTCTAGTCACCTGACTATCTTCCCACAACTGCTGAAAAAACGGAAAATCCTTCCCCAGTACTACTTCATACTCTAAGGTAGGCTCAATTGCAATCTTATGACTTATGGTACCATAGGGAGTAGAAATACACACATTAACTGTTTTATAACCCCAAATACCGGCTTGTATAGACATTACAGCAGGGTCTGGCTTTCTGCAGCTGGTCTTTACCAGACTTATTACACATTTTGGATCTAACAAAACTGTCATCTTTTTACCTTCAATTTCCAGCTCACACAGGTTTTCTTTTGTCCTGCGAGAGGTGGGAATAGAACTCTTTACATCTGAACACATTAACATAAGTGTTTCAAGAAAAACATTATCAGCCTGCATGGGTTCACAATATACAGCACCATTCACACAGTCCAGTAGAGACCCCCCAGTCCTCACTACTTCCGGAACCTTTGTGTGTGAACTCTCAGGTGCACTCTCAGCATCCCACAGCTGCCAGAAATACAGAAAGTCTCTGCCCAGTACAATTTCAACTGTAAGTTCAGCACATACCTCCATCATATGGCTTACTGTCCCAAAACATGTATCAAAGGTAATTTGAACAGTCTCACCGGGCTCCGGGTGGGACTTCACAAATGGAATTATTTCTGGCATAGTCCGAGATACAGTTTGGCAACAATCCAAGTCCACCCACAGTGGGATTCCGCCCACCAACAACTCACGGGACCTCGGCTTCATCCTGGCGACCACCGGTTGTGGCCCACGTCGG
Source organism: Hyla sarda (assembly GCF_029499605.1). NCBI lineage: Eukaryota > Metazoa > Chordata > Amphibia > Anura > Hylidae > Hyla > Hyla sarda. Next base: position 29,161,363 of record NC_079194.1, read on the forward strand.
TTGCCCCCAGCAACGGCCTGCCGATGTCCTTTTTCCATAAAAAAAATCTCTCGATCCGTTGCCCCTAACAACGCTCCTCCACAGACACCATCCTGTGCTTGAACTCCTCTGCTGGGCTCCTCCGACTTGCAATCTTGCAGGGGGTTGCTCCTAGCAACGGCTCCTCTCCAACTCGCCCGTTGGTTGCCCTTAGCAACAGCGTGCCCGCATCCTCCACCAAAATGTAAGGATTCCTCCTTGGGGATTAGCTCTGGGATCGTCCTGGTCACTTGCCACGGGACACGTTCCTCACAATAACACCACAGACCACAGTTCCGCATACAAGTCTTGCTCCTCGCCAGCTTTATTTCCACAGGTTGCAGGTAAAACAAAGCATAAACAGGAACAAAATAAAGTCCTAGACCCTCTGGTCACTGACTGCACATATCAGCATGCCCTGACTACGAACTGATGAGCTACCCTCAGCCAGTTAAACATGTGTCTCCTGTAACCTGTTACTCACAGTTCACACCACTTCTTGGACCACTCGCAGCACCTTCTGCGTGTTACCTAAACAGGACCCGTGTGTCTCCCCCTCTAACAGCCAGCATACTGTTTCCCAGGGAGAGCCCCAACTATTCTGTTTCCTTTCCTTTTAAGCACACTTCCCCTTCCTGATACCTCATTAATCAGGCCACAGGTGGATTCTCCAGAGTTAGCAATGGAAATACACCCTTTCCTTGCCACACTGCCACAATATATATACGCACACATATAGAACCGGCTCAACCAGGGAGTAGCTGGACATCTGTGATCCGTACAGACAGCAAATAGTATATGCTGAAAGACATAACCCGCATAGTCACCAATATACATAATCTCATGTGAGGTAACCACACAGAAAAAACTTCATGATAGTGTTTTAGTGCGCGCAGCATTACACGCTATACCAGCAATAAACATGGCAGGGATTTTACAATATGAGTGATATGGGGAGTAAGGCATTATCACCATGTACACTGTATAAATAGTGAGAACCATCATCATAATATACATAGTATATACTAAGTGTTACCGTGAGCGTACAGCGTCACACACTTATCCTGCCATAGAGTATTACAGTGAGAGACTCTGCATTAACTCTGCATACTGCTGCTGGGGGAGGCTGAGCCTAATTACAAAGCCCGCACAGCTGACAATCCCTCTGTCTGCCAGCAGCTATTACCTGGAGAGAAACAGCATAAGATAGGGAGACTAGCAATATGCAACACTGCAATAGCCTAGTATAAGCACATAGCAACAGACCAGCAATATGCAACACTGCAATAGCCTAGTATATGCAAAACACCAAACAAAGATTGACTATGAATATTATGGCCTCCATGCACATTAATACAGATACCAGCCGGCATACAGCCCTCCAGAAGTAACCCCAGAATGCGCAATGTGCCTCCATATACCTTATAGAACGTGCGATCCAGCTGCCCAGCACTGTAGGTGCGGGCGCCATGATCGGCGCTCTGATGCAGGGCTTCCCCTGGAACTCCCATCCTGCACCAGCAGACGAATTATGTATCTTCACGCCAGAATCTAATGGCCGCCTCACCGGAGCTCCCCGTCACAGCACCGCGCTGCCACATAGCGCATCGCTAGCAAGTGAAATCAATCACCCAGGACCGCCCAGGACCGCAGTGGATCCTATGCTGCACTGTAAACAGGTCAGCTCTCCAGGGGGCACGGCCTAGCCAGGCTCACCCAGCACCGGCAAACAGGGGATGGATAGGATGGATAGTAACCCTGCAGCGGCCGATTTTAACTGCATTTAAGGCCAGACTTGCTCAGCCATGCAGAGGGGTCCCACGAGCCAGTACCCCCAAGTCTGGCGACCCCGCAGGTTTACCGAGACTGCGTTCAGGGGGCCAGGGCTTCCCAATGGCCCCATCTGAGAGAAATAGGAAGGAAAACGACAGATATTAGTTGGTGGGCTTGGAAGGTTTACACCTGTCCAGAACTGAAGGACAGAAAAAAACACAAGTGGATGAGGTTCTGATGGATGGTTATAGCCAGGTCTAGCCTGGGGCTTGTTAATTCTTTTAATTGTTTGCTAGGTGGGCGGTCCTAGGATGAACTGAAAGGAGCTATTAACCCTTCTGTGCTGCCGGAAGACGAAATTGAAATATGTAAATATGTATTCTGTGGTATATAGTATATTTATATACTGTACACAATATTCTATGTGTTCTGTGGTATATAGTATAATTATATACTGTACACAATATACTATGTATCCTGTGGTATATAGGATTATTATATACTGTACACAATATACTATGTGTTCTGTGGTATTTAGTATAATTATATACTGTACACAATATACTATGTGTCCTGTGGTATATAGTATAGTTATATACTGTACACAATATACTATGTATTCTGTGGTATATAATATAGTTATATACTGTACACAATATACTATGTATCCTGTGGTATATAGTATTATTATATACTGTACACAATATACTATGTATCCTGTGGTATATAGTAAATTTATATACTGTACACAATATACTATGTATCCTGTGGTATATAGTATTATTAGATACTGTATACAATATACTATGTATCCTGTGGTATATAGTCAATTTATATACTGTACACAATATACTCTGTATTCTGTGGTGTATAGTATAGTTATATACTGTACACAATATACTATGAGGGAGATTTATCAAACCTGTGTAGAGGAAAAGTGGTGCAGTTGCCAATAGCAACCAATCAGCTTGCTTCTTTCATTTTTAAAGAGACCTGGGGAAAATGAAAGAAGCGATCTGATTGGTTGGTATGTGCAACTGCACCACTCTTCCTCTAGACATGTTTTAATAATCCTCCCCAATGTGTCCTGTGGTATATAGTATAATTATCTACTGTACACAATTTACTATGTATCCCGTGGTATATACTATAGTTATATTGGGGGAGATTTATCAAAACCTGTCCAGAGGAAAAGTTGCTGAGTTTTTCCAAAGCAACCAATCAGATCGCTTCTTTCATTTTTCAGAGGCCTTTTCAAAAATGAAAGAAAAGAAAAGAGATCTGATTGGTTACTATGGGCAGCTTAGCCTCTCAGTGTACTGTACAGGAGCAGGGACACCCTTGAGACACTTCTGAAAATCAAGTGGAGAAATTTTGCTCGTAAATTCAAATGAAGCACCCTCCTATTGCCTTCAATGGGAGTCTGCTGCACCATGTACACTGATGAATTCCAAATTAAAATTCCGGGCTCCACCGAAAGAATGATCATGTTCATTCTGGCATAAATCGGGGTGAACGTCATTGATATTAAAAGGGTAGTCCAGGCAAAAACTTTTTTATATATATCAACTGGCTCCAGAAAGTTAAACAGATTTGTAAATTACTTCTATTAAAAAAATCTTAATCCTTTCAGTACTTATGAGCTTCTGAAGTTAAGGTAGTTCTTTTCTGTCTAAGTGCTCTCTGATGACACCTGTCTCGGGAAACGCCCAGTTTAGAAGAGGTTTGCTATGGGAATTTGCTTCTAAACTGGGCGTTTCCCCAGACAGGTGTCATCAGAGAGGACTTAGACAGAAAAGAACAACCTTAACTTCAGAAGCTCATAAGTACTGAGAGGATTAATATTTTTTAACCCCTTAAGGACCGGGGTTTTTCTGATTTTGCATTTTCGTTTTTTGCTCCTTGCCTTTAAAAAATCATAACTCTTTAAATTTTGCACCTAAAAATCCATATGATTGCTTATTTTTTGCGCCACCAATTCTACTTTGTAATGACGTCAGTCATTTTGCCCAAAAATCTATGATGAAACGGAAAAAAAATCATTGTGCGACAAAATTGAAAAAAAAAAAACGCCATTTTGTAACTTTTGGGGGCTTCCGTTTCTACGCAGTACATTTGTCGGTAAAAATGACATCTTATCTTTATTCTGTAGGTCCATACGATTAAAATGATACCCTACTTATATAGGTTTGATTTTGTCGTACTTCTGGAAAAAATCATAACTACATACAGGAAAATTAATACGTTGAAAATTGTCATCTTCTGACCCCTATAACTTTTTATTTTTAGGATTGATAGGACTTATTGATCGCTTTTTATTCATTTTTAAATGATATAAAAAGTGACCAAAAATGCACTATTTGCGCGTACGCCATTGACCAAGCGGTTTAATTAACTATATATTTTTATAATTCGGACATTTCCGCACGTGGTGATACCATATATGTTTATTTTTATTTTTATTTACACTGTGTTTTTTTTTTTTTTATGGGAAAAGGGGAGTGATTCAAACTTTTAATAGGGGAGGGGTTAAATGATATTCATTCACTTTTTTTTTCACTTTTTTTTTGCAGTGTTATAGGTCCCATAGGGACCTATAACACTGCACACACTGATATTTATCATTGATCACTGGTTTCTCATAGGAAACCAGTGATCGATGATTCTGCCGCTTGACTGCTCATGCCTGGATCTCAGGCACTGAGCAGTCATTTGGCGATCGGACAGCGAGGAGGCAGGTAGGGACCCTCCCGCTGTCCTGTAAGCTGTTCGGGATGCCGCGATTTCGCCGCGGCTATCCCAAACAGCCCACCTAGTTAAGCGGCACTTTTTACTTTCGCTTTTAGCCGCGCGGCTCAGCTCTGAGCGCGCGGCTAAAGGGTTAATAGCGTGCGGCGCCGCGATCGGCCCTGCGCGCTATTAGCAGCGGGTCCCGGCTTCACTATGACGCCGGGCCCGCCGTTATATGATGCGGGGTTACTGTGTAACCCCACGTTATATCACGGGAGCAGGACCAAGGACGTACCGGTACGTCCTTGGTGCTTAAGGGGTTAATAGAAGTAATTTACAAATCGGTTTAACTTTCTGGAGCCAGTTGATATATAAAAAAAAGTTTTTTCCTGGATAACCCCTTTAATGGTGATAGCTCAGCTACAACGGATTTTGGCTGTGTCCGCTGCCGATGGAATCTCTGTGAACATATCCAAAAGCTATGTTAACTCTAAAGTTTTTGCAGCACATTTTGACCTGAAAAAAAAAAACGAAATCACTTTACAGGCAAGAAAAACTCTTTAAAAATGTTGTTCTGCCATTTTTTTATGCTACAGCAAAGCCTTTGCTGTAGCATGAAAAAAATGCAAAACAACATTTTTAAAGAGTTTTTCTTGCCTGCAAAGTGAACTCAAATTCATGGGGGGCGGCATCAACAGTTTGGTCACCCTCAAAGGGCCGGTTGTATCTGTAGGACCCCTCCCCCTCCACATACCGTATATGCCGGCGTATAAGACGACTGGGTGTATAAGACGACCCCCAACTTTTACAGTTAAAATGTAGAGTTTGGGATATACTCACCATATAAGACTACCCCTCCTACCGCAATGTACAGTACCTTGTAGTTCCCCCCACATTAAGTAGGCAGTATAGTTTCCCCCACATTAGGTTGGCAGTATAGTTCCCCCCACATTAGGTTGGCAGAATAGTTCCCCCCACATTAGGTTGGCAGTATAGTTCCCCCCCACATTAGGTAGGCAGTAAAGTTCCCCACAATAGGTGCAGTATAGTTCCCCCCACATTAGATTGGCAGTATAGTTCCCCCCACATAAGGTTGGCAGTATAGTACATGACGAGGTCTGGTGGGCCGGATTCGGCCCGCAGGCCTTGTGTTTGACACCCGTGAGCAAAGGCGTTAATGCAGAAAAAGGGTTTTGAGGGTGGTAACTGCCCAAAATACATGTACAAAAATGTGTGGATATATTTTAGGATATAAATGGACCAAAGAGCTACTTTCTGTTAATTTTACATCCATTTAATGACATAAATTGTATTTAAAAACACAGCCATTTCTTTTCTGCCATTTTTTGACATGTAAACAGCCCTTTTGGGCTAAGTCAGGCATTCACTTAAAGGGGTATTCTGGGATCAAGATTCTGGGATCTCCCTGCAGCACCCGCATTGTATGCAGTGCTGCGTCTCCAGTTTCGGAAACCTCCGGGTTTCCAGGACTGGAGACGTGACGTAACAACACGCCCCCTTGTGACGTCACAACACGCCCCCTCCATTCATGTCTATGGGAGGGGGTGGAACGGCTGAATGGAGGGGTCGTGGCGTGACATAGACATGAATGGAGGGGTCGTGGCATGACGTCACAAGGAGGTGTGGCATTACATCACGTCTCCAGTCCCGGAAACCTGGAGGTGCAGCCCTGGCATACAATGCGAGTGCTGCAGGGAGATCGTGGGGGTCCCAGCAAGCGGAAATTCATAAGTTTGAATGGGAGAGAGGAATCCTATATGAGTCTATCGGCTTTAATTTGAGGCGGAATTCCGCAAGCGGAAATTAAGAAGTGTGAAGTGTGAATGGGAGTTCAGAATCCCATAGAAGTCTATGGGCCACAAGCGGAAATTCTGCCGTGTGAATAGACCCTTAAGCTAAGTTCACACTGCAGAATCTCCAAACGGAAAATTTCCCTCTAGCCGACTAAATTAGGACTGCACGGACATTGCAGTCCCCAATAGACTGCAATGTTTTCCGCAAGCCATTCTTTAGGCGGAAATTTTAAAGCAGATTTTCCGTTCACAAATATTGCTTCAAAAATTCCGAAGTGTGAATTTGTGAACGGAAAACCCATTCACTATACAGTATATTTTAGGAAGCAGAATTTCTGCCTGCAATTTCTAAGCGGAATACCAGGCAGAAATTCCGTAGTGTGAGCCTAGCCTTACTGTGTTATTGGAAAGTAAGGGGGTTTGTAGCCCAGCTAATTGTTTGTTGAAACATGTTCAGAATTTTACCATTTTTAAATTTGATTTTGAGATAGATATGAAAACATGTTGATTGACTACTACACTTTGTTTTCTTTTTAGATCCATGCACATTTATATCTACTGTATAACCTCAATTCTACTGTCAAGTGTAGGTTGTCCCTCTTATTATATGTCACTATAGGTGCCTTACAATTATTGGCAGCAGATGTCCATTGCGTTAAAAGTGAATTATTGTGAGTTTTTGGATTAATACCAAGAGACCATTAAGGGCAGAAGAGGGGTGATGGGTGATCATTAGTATTGACTATAATGTCAGCTTATGCAGATAAGGCTCGGGGTGATTATAGCCGGGGTTTGTGTATTCCTGATAGATGTTTATTTAGTCTTGAGGGGTTATTTTTGGTTAAATTATTGTGAATACCTGAATAATTAAATGCCCTGATTCATGCGATGTTCACATGTTCAGGTTTAAATTGCAATTACTGAAGCCAAAAATCTGTTTAAGAAGAGGAGAAGCCTCTGTCTTTACTTTATACATGTTTTCCATTTTCCATTCTGTTCTTGGCTTTGTATTTAAGGGAACGTTCACACGCGCGCATTTTTTAGCGGGTTTTCTGCTGCGTATTTGAAAGTGGGCTCTTCTCGGCTGTCCGCAGCAGATTTTTCGCGGCGGAATGTACACTGCGGAAAATCCGCCGCAAGCCCCACTGAAATCAGTAGGGACTGTGGCAGATTTTCCGCAGCGTAAATTCCGGCACGGAAAATCTGCTGCGGACAGCCGAGAAGAGCCCACTTTCAAATACTCAGCGGAAAGAGCTCCTTACATGACAGTGGGCTCAGCCTATCACCGGCCGGGGCGGGATATCACTACGGCCGGTGATATGCCGATGGCTCTGCGGCATCCCCGTCCCCAGGAAGTGGAATGAGGTCAGCACTGCTGGACCGTGAGGCCTGTGCCGGACCAACGGGGCCTCGTAGGAAGGTATGCATACGTTTATTTTGTTTATTTTTGAGGCCCAGGCAGGGGCATATAGAAAAGTGTTCCACTACAGTTGTCCTTTAACCCCTTAAGGACTCAGGATTTTTCAGTTTTTGCACTTTCGTTTTTTCCTCCTTACCTTTTAAAAATCATAACCCTTTCAATTTTCCACCTAGAAATCCATATTATGGCTTATTTTTAGCGTTTCCAATTCTACTTTGCAGTGACATTAGTCATTTTACTCAAAATTGCACCGAAAAAACGGAAAAAAAAATAATTGTGCGACAAAATCGAAGAAAAAATGACATTTTGTAATTTTGGGGGCTTCCGTTTCTACGCAGTGCATATTTCGGTAAAAATTACACCTTATCATTATTCTGTAGGTCCATACGGTTAAAATGATACCCTACTTATATAGGTTTGATTTTGTCGCACTTCTGGAAAAAATCATAACTACATGCAGGAAATTTTATACGTTTAAAAATGTCATCTTCTGACCCCTATAACTTTTTTATTTTTCCACGTACAGGGCGCTATGAGGACTCATTTTTTGCGCTGTGATCTGAAGTTTTTATCAGTATGATTTTTGTTTTGATCTGACTTTTTGATCACTTTTTATTCATTTTTTAGTGGTATAAAAAGTGACCAAAAATGCGCTTTTTTTGACTTTGGAATTTTTTTGCGCGTACGCCATTGACCGTACGGTTTAATTAATGATATATTTTTTTGTTTTATTTTTTTTATGGGAAAAGGGGGGTGATTCAAACTTTTATTAGGGAAGGGGTTAAATGACCTTTATTAACACTTTAAAAAAAAAAATTTGCAGTGTTATAGGTCCCATAGGGACCTATAACACTCCACACACTGATCTCTCATCCTGATCACAGGCGTGTATTAACACGCCTGTGATCAGCATTATCGGCGCTTGACTGCTCCTGTCTGGATCTCAGGCACGGAGCAGTCATTCGTCGATCGGACACCGAGGAGGCAGGTAAGGGCCCTCCCAGTGTCCTCCCAGCTGTTCGGGACGCCGCGATTTCACCGCGGCGGTCCTGAACAGCCCGACTGAGCAGCCGGGTCACTTTCACTTTCGCTTTAGAAGAGGCGGTCAGCTTTGACCACCGATTCTAAAGGGTTAATACCACACATCGCCGCGATCGGCGATGTGTGGTATTAGCCGCGGGTCCCGGCCATTGATGAGCGCCGGGACCGACGCGATATGATGCGGGATCGCGGTGCGATCCCGCTTCATATCGCGGGAGCCGGCGCAGGACGTAAATATACGTCCTGCGTCGTTAAGGGGTTAAAGAACCCGTCTGTGCTGGTGTAGAAACCTTCTTTCCTCTAGAAGTAGAGGATGCCCCCTTGTTATAAATATAGGGGGAGATTTATCAAAAACTGTGCAGAGGAAAAGCTGACTAGTTACCTATGGCAACAAATCAGATTTCTTTTCTTTCATATTTAACAAGACCTCTACAAAATGGGCAACTTCTCCTCTGCACAGGTTGTGATGAATCTATCTCATAGTCCTGAGTATATATAGGTCATGGAGAGATCCCTGTACTGTCTCCTGATATACTTATACATAGTTATTAGGTCACTTAAGTTTTTTTTCTAATCTAAAGCTAGGAAGTTATACAGGTACAAAAAAAAAAAATCAAACCTTCCAGTACTTACCGTATTTTTCGTCATATAAGACGCTCCGGCATATAAGACGCACCCAATTTTAAAGGATAAAAATCTAGAAAATAAAGATTCTGAACCAAATACAATGTAAAGTATAGGACAGTGATCTTCAACCTGCGGACCTTAAGATGTTGCAAAACTACAACTCCCAGCATGCCCGGACATGCTGGGAGTTGTAGTTTTGCAACATCTGGAGGTCCGCAGGTTGAAGACCACTGGTAAAGGAGGTAATACTCACGTGTCCTTGCCGCTCCGCACCCGTCACCGCTGCCCTGGATGTCGCTCCCTCCATCGCTGTCGCCGCGTCCCCAGGGTGTCCCCGTCGCTCCGGAACGTCTCTGCTGCCCGGTATCCTCGCTCTCCGTCGCCGCCATCATGTCGCTACGCACGCCGCTCCTATTGGATGACGGGACGGCGTGCTGACGATGAAGGAGAGCGCCGGCCATGCAGGGGATCCCGGCATGGAGCAGATACCGGGGAGGCAGGTAAGGTCCCTCCCGGTGTCCTGTAAGCTGTTCGGGACGCCGCAATTTCACCGCGGTGGTCCCGAACAGCCCAACTGAGCAGCCGGGTTAGTGTCACTTTCCCTACAGACGCGGCGGTCAGCTTTGATCGACGCGTCTGAAGGGTTAATACAGGGCATCCCTGCGATCGGTGATGTCCTGTATTAGCTGCAGGTCCCGGCCGTTGAATGCCGCAGGGACCGCCGTGACAGGGCAGAGTTTTAATGTGTATTTGCCGTATAAGACGCACCAAGTTTTCCCCCCAGTTTTGGGGAAGAAAAAGTGCGTCTTATACGGCAAAAAATACGGTATCACCTGCTGTATATCCCTGAAGAAATCAAGTAGTTTTTTCCAATTTAACTCAGCGCTGGCTGAGGAACTATCCGATGCAGTAGCATATCCCCATAGCAAACCTTTCCTGCTCTAGACAGTTCCTGACATGGACAGAGGTGTCAGAAGAGAGCACTGTGGTCAGACTGGAAAGAGCTACACAACTTATCTGGAGCATACAGCAGCGGATAAGTACTGATAGGTTTGAAATATTTTATTAAAAGTAATTTACAAATCTGTATAACTTTCTGGCACTAGTAGATATGAAAAAAAAAATCCTCTCTGGAAGGACCAGGCCAACTTATTTTGTTGTCCTTTAGTTTTTTTCCTCCTTGCCCTTTAATAACGATAACTCTTTTGTTTTTTCATCCATACACCAATATGTTTTTGCAAGACCAATTCTACTTTGTAATGTCTTCATTCATTTTCCCATAACATATGCTCTAAAATGGAAAAAAAAAGTATATATTTCTGAGATGAAATAAAAAAATAAAAAAATAAAAAGCAATTTTGAAAATTTATGGTGGTTTCTTTTTTGTGCCATTCACTGTGCAGTCAAACTAACATATAATCTTGATACTTTAGGGTGGCACAATTAAAATAATACCCAATTTGTATAGTTTGCATCATGTTTTACTCATTTAAAAAAATTCTAAACTTTTTAGAAGATTTTCATTTTTTTTAAAGGGGTATTCTGGCTTTAGACATTTTATCCCCTATCAAAAAGATAGGGAATAAGATGTCTGATCACAGGAGGCCCGACGCTGGGACCCCCCACAATCTCCCTGTAACAGAGATCAGACGTCTTATTCCCTATCCTTTGGATAGGGGATAAAATGTCTAAAGCCGGAATACCTCTTTAATTGCCATATTGTGACCCCTTTAACTTTTTTATTTTTCTGTTTACCGGGATGTTTGAGGGCTCATTCATTGTGCCAAAATCTGTTATTTGCATTGGTACCATCTTGGCATTGATGAGACCTTTTAATCGCTTTTTACTTTATTTTTACATTGTTGATGTTCACTCTTTATGATAAATAATGTTTTATTTTAATAGTTTGAACAATTATGCACACATTTATTTTAATAATTTTTGACATATTTTATATGTGGAAAAGGGGAAAAGGGGGCGGATTTTAACTTTTGATATGGAAGAGGTTAATGAATGTGGGCTAAACCTTTATTACATTTTTTTACACCTTGTTGGTCCCCTTAGGGAATTATTAGGAATCTTAGGAATCATTAGATTGCTAATAGATATTTAATTCAGTTTCACAGAACTCCATTGATCTGTATGATCTGTGCCGCATTGGAATAGTCGGCTCCAGACATACTCAATCAAATGCAGATTCACGGACACCAGAAAAGCAGAGGTTCCCTTTGTGCAGTGGATTGCGCCAATACCCAACCACCACTAAACACTCCACTATACCACCAGGGGACATTGTAATTGCTTTGACAGCGACAATCTAAAGGGTTATAACTGGCCGCAGTAATAGCCACATTCCGGATATTAGCGGCAGCCCTAAGCTACAGGAATCAACTGAGGACTGCCCAGTATTGTGAGCTTGAATCAGGAGCTTTTACCTGCACATTGAGGTGTATACACGCAGGGGCAGACTGACAACACTCAGGGCCCCCGAACCAAATTAAGCAAGGGGCCCCGGATCCCCCCCCCCCCCTGGATCCACCACTGAGCAGCCTGCAGGGGTCTCCCTGGGGGATGGGGACCCTGGGGCAATTGCCCGGATTGCCCCGCCCTAACGACAGCCCTGTGCACAGTAAAAGGGCAGGTTGGTACGTAGACAGGTAGCTAAATAGGTAGTTAGGTATGTAGGTAGGTAACTAACCAGATAGGTAGATAGCCAGCCAGATATGTAGGTAGGTGTGTAATTACGTAGCCAAGTATAGAAGTATCCAGGTAACTAGCTAGGTAGTTTGTCATTACATCACTCATTTTACCATAAAATCTATGGTGAAAGCAAATAACAATATTTGTGGGTCAAATTTTCTTTTAAAAAACAGAGCAGTTTGCAAGTTTTGGAGGGGTTTGTTACTACACAAAAATGACACATTGGCCCAGATTTATCAAACTGTGTGAGAGATAAAGTGGAGGGATGTTCCCACAGCAACCAATCACAGCTCAGCTTTCTCTTTACCAGAGCTCATTAACTGAGCTGTGATTGGTTGCTGTAGAAAAATCATTCTATTTTTTCTCTCCTATGTTGATAAATCTTGGCCATTATCTTTATGATAATAATATGAAATTATTACAACGATGCCCACATTATATAGGATTTGTATTATTTTACTACTTACACATTTCCCTACAAAAAGTTATATGTTTCAAATCATCCTCTTACCCCTATAATTCATATTTTTTCCATATATGGGGATGTATAAGGGCTCATGATCTGTAGTTTTTATCGGTACCATTCTTGTCCAGATTTTTGATCCAGCTTTTTGATCTTTTTTTTAAATACATTTTTATATGTGAAGGTAAAAGAAGTGACCAAAACTCAGCAAATCTGGACATTGTCATTTAGAAGTAAAATTGGTGGCGCAAAAAACAAGCCCTCATATAGTTCTGTAGGTAGAAAATTGAAAGCGTTAAGATTTTTCGAAGATGAAGAGTAAAAAAACAAAGTGCTAAAATGAAAAAGTCCTATATTAAAGTTTTCTTACCATTTTTAGTCCCTTTAGTGAACTGTCACATGTCATCTTTTGTTGCCAAACACTGAACAATGCTGTACTATAGCACAGCATTGATCAGAGTTATTGGCGTATATTTATACAGGCTGCCTATATTCTTGGAGCGCCGATCTGACGGCACTGAGCCAGGTAGGGTCCCTTTGCAATTCTGCCGCTGAGGTCCCGATCAGCTTCCCTAACTGAGTAGCACATGCGTTTTAACACTTTTAGACACTTAAGGTATTTTACGGTGGGGATCCGCCGACAATGGACCCTACAGTGCGGCCTCCATCTGTGCCTGCTCATAGCGGCAATCCGCCAATACGAACAGACACGTTTTGATGTGCGAGTCGCTGCGGGCAGTATATTTGCACACATTGCAGCTACTCTTGGCCTTGCTCAGGGAGCAGGGTAAGCATCCGCTATGTGTGCAAGTATACTGTGCATGCATGCGGCGACTTGCACATCGAAGCTTGTCTGCTCGTATCGGCAGATTGCCGCTATGAGCAGGCACAGATCGAGGCAGCACTGCAGGGTCCATTTCCAGACGATCTGTACAGTAAAATATGCTGCAGATCTGCTGTATTTTTTCTGCAGCTGATTTTGCTACCCATTGAAGCTAATGGGTTGCAAAATCAGCTGCACAAAATATGCAGCAAAAATATGCAGCAGATCCTAGTTAATAATAAATAAACAAGCAGTGTGTTCACATGTTGTCGCACCAGTGGGTTCACTTTCCCTCCTCCAGTGTCCACAGGTCACCAACAGGTAACATTACCAGAATAATTTTTTTTTAAATTGTGGCAAAAATTGCCAAGTTTTACCGTGATTTCGAAAAATGTGGTAAAACCATGCTATTTTGCTGCAATTTTCTCCAAAAATTGTTTTGGTAATGTGACCAGTTGGTGACCTGTGGACACTGGAGGAGGGAAAGTGACCCCACTGGGCTGCTACTTTACATACCCCCCAGCCCCAAGTTATACTACTAGTCAGGGTGGAGAGAGGCAGGACACAGGGACATCACTCACCCTTACAAGAAGCGGCCGCTCTTGGTGTGTTGGGGATGAAGCTATCAATCAGGTGCCCTTCATCCCTGCCTGTCTCTGCCAATTATACGCAGACCAGGAGCAGTGCAGACATATTTACATAGAACAGTGTTTCCCAATCTTTTTCAGCTCGGGGCACCCGTGAAAGAAAAAAAAAGGGAAAAAGGCCGCAATGCACAATATCCAATACCTATTTATCAGTGGGTATGTAGTTTAAATGCTGCTTCATACAGCAACTCACATGTGACGTCTTCTCTGATCAGTGTCGTTCCCTGTTCTTCTCCGTCTGATCCGGACTGTCCTGACCCTTTCTTCCAGCCACAACTCTTCACCATTCAATCTGCAAAACAAATCTATTAGGCTCCGCTCTTATCCAGCATCAGCCTCAAGATTCCCCTTTTAGAAGTGAGGAGGAATACAGGGGTGTAAAGGGGTAACAGAGTGGTGTACATGATAGACAGGTGTGTAGAGGAGTGTACATGGTGACAGAGGGCTGTATATAGGTAACAGAGGGTTGTAGGGGGTGATAGAGGGGTTTACAGTGGTGGCAGAGGGGTGTAGAGGAGTGTACATGGGTAACAGAGGGGTGTAAATGGGTGACAGAGGGGTGTAGAGGAGTGACAGATAGGTACTAAGAGGGGTGTAGAGGAGTGACGGATGGGTACTAATAACCTGCATGCATCGTATGTCTTAGGGGGGATTAAACTGGCAGAGTCACTGGTAGAGAAGGATCTGGGTGTACTTGTAGATCACAGACTACAGAATAGCATGCAATGTCAGGCTGCTGCTTCCAAAGCCGGCAGGATATTGTCATGTATAAAAAGAGGCCTGGACTCAAGGGACAGGGACATAATACTCCCCCTTTATAAAGCATTGGTACGGCCTCACCTGGAATATGCTGTTCAGTTTTGGTCGCCTGTTCATAAAAGGGACACTGCGGAGTTGGAAAGGGTGCAGAGACGCGCGACTAAACTAATATGGGGCATGGAACATCTTAGCTATGAGGAGCGACAATTGTTTAGTCTTGAGAAGAGACGTTTAAGGGGGGATATGATAAACGTATATAAGTATATAAATGGCCCATACAAAAAATATGGAGAAAAACTGTTCCAGGTTAAACCCCCCCACGGGGATGGACAGGGATGACAGAGGGGTGGACATGGGAGACGGAGTCAGAGGGATGGACAAGGGTGACAAGCGGTTAAAAGAGGGGGTGGACAGGAGTGACAAAGAAGGGTGGACTGGGGTGACAAAGGGACAGAGGGGTGAATAGGGGGGTGGACATAGCTGACAGAGGTGTAGACTGGGGGGTGGTCAGAGGGGTGGACAGGGGTGAGAGGGGGGATGGATACGGGTGAGAGGGGGATGGACATGGGTGAGAGGTGGGGATGGACATGGGTGAGAGGGGGGATGGACATGGGTGGGGGGGGACATGTGTTTGAGGGGTTGGATGGACATGGGTGAGAGGGGGGGTGGACATGGGTGAGAGGGGGGATGGACATGGGTGAGAGGGGGGATGGACATGGGTGAGAGGGGGGATGGACATGGGAGGATGGACATGGGTGAAAGGGGGATGGAAATGGGTGAGAGGGGGGGTGGATATGGGTGAGAGGGGGGGTGGACATGAGTGAGAGGGGGGGTGGACATGGGTCAGAGGGGGGAATCGACATGGGTGAGAGGGGGGGATGGACATGGTACAGTACTTTAAGCAAGCCATTTTTCTTCCCCCTTCTTCCCCTCTCTGGCAAGGCACCGACTCGGGGCTCCGGCAGGGCACTCTTTCACTGTGCCGCAGGGGGGAGGGGGACGCTGGGGCACGGGTCACTACACCGGCCTGGCACAGCTTCCGCGTACTTCCCCTCTCTGGCAGGGCACTCAATGGCCAAAGGGGGAGGGGGACGCAAAGGGATGCTGGGGGACGCACGCACAGTGCACACAAACTTCCCTCCCCCCTGCAGCGCCAGGGAGGGAAATGTAAAAAAAACAAAAGCATGGCACCCCAGTTGGCATTCACTAACATAGAAGAAAACATTAGCTGAAACTAGCGCTTGTCTGACTGGGGATCTGGAACAAGTGTCCTGGAACCTTAGCAGCTGCAGCGGGCTGGTCAGTCCACTCCAGTATACACGTTAATGGTCCGTAAGATGTTAAGGACACAACCTTGTTTAAGCTTAACCCCTTAAGGACCAGGCCATTTTATACCTTAGGACCAAAGCGTTTTTTGAACATCTGACCACTGTCACTTTAAACATTAATAACTCTGGAATGCTTTTAGTTATCATTCTGATTCTGAGATTGTTTTTTCGTGACATATTCTACTTTAACATGGTGGTAAATGTTTGTGGTAACTTGCATCCTTTCTTGGTGAAAAATCTCAAAGTTTTATGCAAAAATTGAAAATTTAGCATTTTTCTAAATTTGAAGCTCTCTGCTTGTAAGGAAAATGGATATTCCCCCCAAAAAAATTTTAATTCACATATAAAATATGTCTACTTTATGTTTGCATCATAAAATTGACGTGTTTTTACTTTTGGAAGACACCAGAGGGCTTCAAAGTTCAGCAGCAATTTTCCAATTTTTCACAAAATTTTCAAACTCACTATTTTTCAGGGACCAGTTCAGGTTTGAAGTGGATTTTAAGGGTCTTCATATTAGAAATACCCCATAAAAGACCCGATTATAAAAACTGCACCCCCCCAAAGTATTCAAAATGACATTCAGTCAGCGTTTTAACCTTTTAGGTGTTTCACAGGAATAGCAGCAAAGTGAAGGAGAAAATTCACAATCTTCATTTTTTACGCTTGCATGTTCTTGAAGACCCAATTTTTGAATTTTTACAAGGGGTAAAAGGAGGAAATTTATACTTGTATTTCTAGCCCAATTTCTCTCGAGTAAGCACATACCTCATAAGCACATGTAAAGGGTTCGGCGGGCGCAGTAGAGGGCTCAGAAGCGAAGGAGCAACAAGGGGATTTTGGAGAGTATGTTTTTCTGAAATGGTTTTTGGGGGGGCATGTTGCATTTAGGAAGCCCCTATAGTGCCAGAACAGCAAAAAAAAAACACATGGCATATCATTTTGGAAACTAGACCCCTTGAGGAACGTAACAAGTAATAAAGTGAGCCTTAATACCCCACAGGGGTTTCATGACTTTTGCATATGTAAAAAATAAATAAAAAAATTCACTAAAATGTGTGTTTCCCCCTAAATTTCAAATTTTTGCAAGGGTTAATAGCAGAAAATACCCCCAAAATTTGTAACCCTATCTCTTCTGAGTAAGGAGGTACCCCATAAATTGACCTGAAGTGCACTGCTGGCGAACTACAATGCTCAGAAGAGAAGGAGTCATATTTGGCTTTTTGAGAGCAAATTTTGCTCAAGGGGGCATGTCGCATTTAGGAAGCCCCTATGGTGCCAGGACAGCAAAAAAAAAACACATGGCATACTATTTTGGAAACTAGACCCCTTGAGAAATGTAACAAGGAATAAAGTGAGCCTTAATACCCCACAGGGGTTTCACGACCTTTGCATATGTAAAAAAAATATATATATATTTTCACTAAAATGTGTTTCCCCCCAAATTTCCCATTTTTGCAAGGGTTAATAGCAGAAAATACCCCCCAAAATTTGTAACCCCATCTCTTCTGAGTATGGAGGTGCCCCATAAGTGGACCTAAAGTGCACTGCTGGCGAAATACAATGCTCAGAAGAGAAGGAGTCATATTTGGCTTTTTGAGAGCAAATTTTGCTCGGGGGGCATGTCACATTTAGGAAGCCCCTATGGTGCCAGGACAGCAAAAAAAAAAAAAACACATGGCATATCATTTTGGAAACTAGACCCCTTTAGGAACATAACAAGGAATAAAGTGAGCTTAAGGACTTGATCTGAGAGATTAACTCCCCCCATATACCGATTGTAATCCAGAATACAATCGGGCTTGAGGACCGGTCCCACGGTACCTCGCACAGGGACTGGGGTGCTGCCGTTCCCATGAATAGTGGTGAGCATAAGGACATCCCTCTTATCCTTATACTTCGCCAACAACAGGTTATCATGGGTCAGGGCACGGGACTCACCCTCGGGGATAGGTGTCTAGACCAAATTTAGAGGGAGGCCTCTCTGGTTCTTCCGCACGGTCCCACAAGTGGACGTGGATCTGGCGGAAAGGGATTTGAACAGAGGGATGCTGGTATAAAAGTTATCCACGTATACGGGGAAATCCTTATCCAGCAATGGGTGCACAAGGTCCCAAACAAGTTTTCCGCTAACACCCAGAGTGAGGGAACAATCTGGGGGTTCATTACGGGAATCTCGTCCCTCATACACTCTAAACTTGCAAGTGTACCCGGAGGTACTCTCACAAAGTTTATAGAGCTTCACGCCATACTGCGCCTGCTTCAAGGGAATATACTGGCGGAAGATGAGTCTCCCCTTAAAACTGATGAGAGACTCATCTACAGAGAGGTCCCTGAGCCTCCAAAAATTTGGCCCCAAAGTGATCGATGACCGGCCTCACTTTGTAAAGCCGTTCATGGGCGGGATCCCCTCGGGGCAGACATGCCGCATTATCTGCATAATGCAGGCATTTCCGAATCGCCTCGTACCGCTTCCATGTCATCGCCATACTGTAAAGCGGGGTCTGGTAGAGGACGTCCCCGCTCCAGTAATGACGAGCACTTGGTTTTTTGACCAGGCCCATATGCAGCGTGAGGCCCCAAAATTTCCTCATTTCCTGTTTCATGATCATTGTAGGTCCCAGTGATACCTTTCATGGGAAGAAGAGATGAGTGAAGTTACAGCAATACGATTCGTCACGAACCTCGCAGCTCGGCGGTTGCTGACTTTAGCTGCATAAATGAGTTCAGCTTTCAGGTGCTCCGGTGGCTGGAAAAGGTGAATACAGTCCTAGGAGAGAGTCTCCAGCCACCAGAGCACTTGAAAGCTGAGCTAATTTATGCAGCTAAAGTCAGCAACCGCCGAGCCATGAGGGATAAGAGTTTTGGTTAAAGAGGGTCCAACCACTTAGACCTCTGCAATCTCTGACCCGGCACCCTGGCTTTCCGAACATTTATGTTCAGAATGCCGGCTATGCTAGGCTTATGAGCGGCCATGGTTGACACGCCCCCTCCATTCATGTCTATGGGAGAGATGGAGATAAAGCATTTGTGTATCTCCCATTGAGATATATGGAGGGGGCGTGTTGGACACAATTTAGGGCTGTGGTCGACAGTAATCCGGCAGGGAGCTGATCCATGCATGTGGCTTACCAGGGTGCCAGACAGGAGAAATTACCGGGGTGCCATGCAGGAGATCACGGGTGGTGCCAGCGGCCGGACCCCTGCGATCAGACACTTATTTCCTATACTGTGGATAGGGCATACTGTATATACTCAAGTATAAGCCGAGTTTTTCAGCACGATTTTTCGTGCTGAAAACGCCCCCCTCGGCTTATACTCGAGTGAACTCTCCGCCTGTCAATCCCTTCTCAGTGGTCTTCAACCTGAGGACCTCAAGATGTTGCAAAACTATAACTCCCAGCATGCCCGGACAGCCATCGGCTGCCTGGGCATGCTGGGAGTTGAAGTTTTGAAACACCTGGAGGTCCGCAGGTTGAAGACCACTGCAGCCTTCGTCATCATCCAGACCCCCCCTTTAGTTTTCTACTCACTTCCCCTCGGTGGGAAGGAAGGGTCGGCTGTTCCGGGCAATCTATGCTGCAGGGACCGTCCGGTGGGGAGGGTTAGTCGTTCCGGGCTGTCCATCTTCACTAGGAGGCCCTCTTCTCCGCTCCGGGCCCGGCCCCAGACTAGTGACGTTGCCTTGATGACGGTGCATGAACGTCCCTGTGCGCAGGGGCATACCTAGAGCATTTGGCACCCGGGGCAGACCCTTTGTTTGGCACCCCTCCACACACACGCACCCCCCCCCCTTAATTACACCCCCTCCCCCCAGTGGCGGACTGACAACACCCGGGGCCCCCGGACCAAAAAAAAGGCAAGGGCCCCTGCTAGGCTCTGCAGCTTGTCAATCTTCTGCCACGCTCCTATTCCACCCAAATCCCACACACAATAAATTAAAATTTATATACCCGTATTTATCGGCGTATAACACGCACTGGCGTATAACACACACCCCCATTTTAACAGGGAAATTTAAGTAAAAAAAATAAAATGTAAAATAAATGACTTGGACTAAATGCCACATCATCCCCCCAACTCCGTTTTCTTCTGCACCTGTTTGGTTCCGTCCCCTCCAGTGCCACATCATTCCTTCCCTTTTATCAGTCCCTGTGCCACATTTAACCCCTCTCATCGCCACCCCCCATGTCTCATCATCCCCCCATGTCTCATCATTTCCCCCTGTCATAGACCACCACTAGCCATACAGACATTAAGCATTTAGTGCCTCCCCCACCATCATTTCCCCCTGTCTCATCATGTCCCCCCTCATCATCCCCCACCCTGTCTCATCATGTCCCCCATCATTCCCCCCTCATCATCCCCCCACCCTGTCTCATCGTCCCCCACCTTATCTCATCATGTCCCTCATCATTCCCCCCTCATCATCCCCCCACCCTGCCTCATCATCCCCCCTCATCATTTCCCCCTGTCTCATCCCCCCATCATCCCCCCCATCATTCCCCCCCTCATCATTTCCCTGTCTCATCATCCCCCATCACGTTCCTGCTATGGCATCCAGTGGTCTTCAACCTGCGGACCTCCAGATGTTGCAAAACTACAACTCCCAGCATGCCCAGACAGCCAACTGCTATCCGGGCATGCTGGGAGTTGTAGTTTTGCAACATCTGGAGGTCCGCAGGTTGAAGACCACTCTTCCCCTTTCCTTACTTGTCTACGCTTGCTTCGGCTGTCTTGCGGGCTGCGGGGTCAGTGAAGCAGATGAGTTACGTCCTCTCCCGGCTTCTCTGTGCGGCATCAGGGATGTCACTTTTTGGCGGCGACTACAGGAAATGAAAAGTGACGTCAGTGATGCCGCACAGAGAAGCCGGCAGAGGACGTAACTCATCTGCTTCACTGACCCCGCAAGACCCTCCGCCTGGCCTGACCTGCCGAAGCGCAGCCAGGTAAGGAAAATAAACAAAACTGTAAAAAGCAGGAAAAGGGGGAATGATGAGGAAGGGGGAGGTTCTCCCGCACTATACACAGGTACTAGTGGATAGTGCGGGAGACGCTGATTAAAAGGTAGGGCAGATCCGAACAAGGTAGGGCTCATTTTAATCAGCGTCTCCCGCACTATCCACCACACCAGTACCTGTGGATAGTGTGAGAGAAAACAAGTGACAGAGCGGGGAGGAGACACCGCTGGTCACTGATTTAAAGTGGCCGCGGCCGTGCTGCTAACACTTAGCAAGCAGACGCTGCTGCGGCAGCTTTAAATCAGTGACCAGAAGATTTATCGGCGTATAACACACAGGCAGACTTTTTGCCTTAAATTTAAGTTTTAAAAGTGTGTGTTATACGCCAATAAATACGGTATGTAAGAAACACTTTAAAATAGGTAAATTTCCATGACCAATAATACTGGTATACAAGGAGTAAATATATACCACCACACAATAACTGAATAATACCGCCATACTGTACTGAATAAAACCACTATACACAGAACAGTATACTATAAAGAATCTGTATACAATATAAGTATTTATATACAGGACCATATGGTGGTAGATATCAGCTGTACACAGGATGTGTATACCATATAAGCGATTACAGTTACATTTTGGGACTCACAATTACTTCTTTTCTGATCAGCAGCGTCCGCTTTCCTTTTCTTCTCCGTCCGGATAAGACCACCATGTGGATCTCTTAACATCTGCAGGAAAAACATGTCAGATTCTGCATTTTTTAGTGCCCTCCCCTCCTATACACAATCTGCTCATCTATAGGCCCACAAACTGTAATAATGCCCTCCTTGGTGTACTGCACAGTAAAGGGAAAGGTAGGTAGGTAGCTGCCCCTCTTTCTCATAGGTATATGCAGAGTTACACCTCCTCTCTTTCCCATAGGTATATGCAGAGCTACGCTACACCCCCCTCTTTCCCATAGGTATATGCAGAGTTACACCCCCCTCTTTCCCATAGGTATATGCAGAGCTACACCCCCCCCTTCCCCATAGGTATATGCAGAGCTACATCCCCCCCTCTTCCCCATAGGTATATGCAGAGCTACACCCCCCCTCTCCCTCCCTTTCCCATAGGTATATGCAGAGCACCCCCCCTCTCCCTCCCTTTCCCATAGGTATATACAGAGCACCCCTCTCTCTCCCTCCCTCTCCCTTAGGTATATGCAGAGCACCCCCCTCTCCCTCCCTTTCCCATAGGTATATACAGAGCACCCCCCTCTCCCTCCCTTTCCCATAGGTATATACAGAGCACCCCCCCCCCTCTCCCTACCTTTCCCATAGGTTTATACAGAGCACCCCCCTCTCTTCCTCCCTCTCCCATAGGTATATGCAGAGCACCCCCCTCTCCCTCCCTTTCCCATAGGTATATACAGAGCACCTCCCTTTCCCATAGGTATATACAGAGCACCCCCCTTCCCCATAGGTATATACAGAGCACCCCCCCTTCCCTATAGGTATAGGCAGAGTTAAAAAATAAATAAAAAGAATGCTCACCTGATATCCCGCGCAGCGATCTCCTCAGCAGCAGGGCCCGCGTCTTCTCCCCTCCACAGAACAGGCGCCGGATGAGTGACGTCACCAGCGCCTGTGCTGCGTGGGGGCGGAGGTCACGTCTCCTCTGTGTAGCTGCAAATGCGGCTCACACCGAGGGGACGCCTTCTCCTGTATGTGCGTGTATCGCGCATACAGGAGAATGTAGTGCTGTCTGCTGGGGAGTGTCCCAGATCCTCAGTATTTGCTGCAGCGGGTCAGTCTGCCCCTGGCACCCCAGGGGCAGACTGAGAGGGGCACCCGGGGCGGGCCGCCCCCCCTTGGTACGCCACTGCCTGTGCGTCGTCGTCAAGGCAACGTCACTAGTCAGGGGTCGGGCCCGGAGCGGAGAAGAGGGCCTCCTGGTGAAGATGGACAGCCCGGAACGACTAACCCTCCCCACCAGACGGTCCCTGCAGCATAGATGGCCCGGACCAGCTCACCCTTCTTTCCTACCGAGGGGAGGTGAGTAGAAAACTAAAGGGGGGGGTCTGGATGATGACGAAGGCCGCAGTGGTCTCCAACCTGCGGACCTCCAGGTGTTTCAAAACTACAACTCCCAGCATGCCCGGACAGCCGATGGCTGTCCGGGCATACTGGGAGTTGTATTTTTGCAACATCTTGAGGTCCGCAGGTTGAAGACCACTGATGAAGGGATTGACAGGCGGTGATGATATAGGGGGGAATGATGATAGTGGTCTGGATGATGACAGGGGGGATGATGAAGGGGGTGGCATGATGACAGGTGGTGATGATGAAGGGGGGATGATGAAGGGGGGATGATGACAGGGTGATGATGATGGGGGTGTTAATGACGGGGTTCTGGATGATGACAGGGGGGATGATGACATGGGGGGATGATATATTTCCCACCCTAGGCTTATAGTCGAGTCAATAACTTTTCCAGGGTTTTTGGGGTGAAATTAGGGGCCTCGGCTTAAATTCGGGTCGGCTTATACTCGAGTATATACGGTAAGTGTCTGTGGGGGGGTTCGGTCGCTGGCACCACCCACAATCTTCTGCCTGGCACCCCGATAATGTCTGATATCAAAGTACCCCTTTAAGTCTTGCTTCCCAATAATTCCTGTTGTTTTGAAGTTTGTTTATTAGATTCATCACAATCCCCTTTGACATTATGTTCTTTTTTTCCCCATCATCTATTGCTTTTCTATTTGCTTGAAACGTGGTGTTGAAAAGATCTTTGCACCCAAGACGTTATCAATATAACTTACCTCTTCTGCATTTTTTTATTCCCACCTGCACCACAGATATTATGAGCGGAATGAGTCCTAAGCTTGCAAAATGTTCAAAAACTCCTCACAATGTGGTTGGAATGCTAAGACCGGAGTGGTGGCACAGCAAGTCCTGGATGAAAGACTGACAGACTCGTGCTTCTTACTTTGCTTCATCCCCCCTCTGCTTCTTTGCTAATGTTTTCCTGCAGACATATTGAGCAGTACAGAGTAATCCCACAGGACCTGCAGATGGTATTGTCCTTGCATTGAAGAGTTATTAAATTCTTAAGGTCACCATAAAAGAAGATTTCCATTAAATTGAGTTAATAAAAACATCGGGCAAAGGTTTTCGGAGAGCGCAGATGTCAGAGCCACCAGGGGCCCCAGATCCCTGGACAGATTCGGGGAAAAGAGTGAAATAAACACAGTTTTAAAGCAGTCGCTGTCTTTTTTCTCATAGAGGAGAAAGCAAAGCGGTATAATACTAACAAATGTACATGAGAGCGGTACATGCTTTAAGTACTAGTTAATATATATATATATATATATATATATATATGTGTGTGTGTGTATATTCACTATACTGTATAATTATACACCTAGCTGCCCCATTGTGATTATATTTACGTGAGTCCCTGAGTATGTTACCTAAGAAGCTGTCAACTAATAGTCCACCCTCCTTGATATCTTTTCAGGTAGTCAGGTCCAGTGGTCTCCAAACTGTGGCCCTCAAGTTGTTGCAAAACTACAACTTCTAGCATGCCTGGACAGGTAAAAGACCTCACACTTACAAACAAGGGAACATGGGACTTGTAGTTGGAGGGAGGGAACTCCAACAGGAAATAGGGGGCGTAATGGCCAGCCACCATGCCCCCTCCCATAGGCATGAATGGAGGGGGTGTGGTGTGATACCAAGAGGGTGCGTGGCATGTCTTTTTTCTTTGACTTTTTTCTCTTAGTCAGTAAAAGAACAAATCTGTACTTAGAAGATGAAGCCTCCCCCTTCAATGAGGCGGGATTAGAGTACTCAGGGAGCTTAAAGGAGATCTCTGTTGATAATTAACTTATGCAGGATAGGGGATATGTAGCTAATCGCTGGGGGTCCGATTGCTGGTGCTCCACCCCCCCCCCCCCCCAACCCCCGCGATGACCGGGACAGGACCCCGGCACTGAGTGAGGAGCTCGTGCTGCACGTGCTCCATTTGTTTCTATGGAAGTGTCAAAAAGACCAGAGTGCAGCTCTCGGGCATCATTGGCGCTCCCATAGGGATGAATGGAGTGCATGTCGTCTACCAGTAGATGGCACAAGCTCCTCACTGAGAGTGCTGGGGTCCTGTCTTTTTCATGGCGGGGGGCCCCAGTAATTGGCACCCCCTGCCTGCGATCAGCTACTTATCCCCTATTCTGTGGATAGGAGATGTGTTAGTTTTCACCGGAGTACTTCTTTAAATGGGTAATCTGTCCCTGTCAGAAACTGTACAGAGACTGATCAAATGCCTATAGCGATTTTCTCCTGCTCAGGACAGTTCCTGACATGGACAGAGGTGTCAGCAGAGGTGTCAGACTGGAAAGAACTAATCAACTTCCTGTGGAACATACAGCAGCTGATATATACTGGAAGGATTAAGATTATTACATTACAAATCAGTTTAACCTTTTGGCACCAGTTGTTTTGAAAACAGTTTCTTTTTTATCTCCAGAAAACCCCTTACAAAAGCACAAATGGTCCCACAAAAATCAAGCCCACTATAGTTGGAAAACACTATATATAGTTCCCAGAAGGCAAAGAAATTACTGGTTGGGGAAAGGGTTAAATAAATTATTGTTTGTGCGCAACCATGGTTCTGCCAAATATGAATATGCTTTTTTGAGCATGATT